>NC_142026.1:78753204-79053804 GCF_982192425.1 Myodes glareolus
TGTATCCAAAGTAATTTTGTTAGTCAGAATCCTATTTTGTGGCTCACTGTATCTTTGCAGTCTTGAAAATATGTGATTTTTGCACACCAACAGCCACATCTCAAGATTTCAAGTCACCATTTTGCTCAGAGAAGTGATTTTTGCAACTGTTTAAAGAAGCAATTTTAAATGACAGAATGGACCTAAAGGATTTGGTAATAGGAATAGTGTTCTTACTTCAGAGCACAGTTGGAATTCTTGGGAATTTCTCTTTTCTCTCCTACTATCTCATGCATTACTACAATGAGCAGACATTAAAGACCACAGATTTGATTCTTACACACCTGTTCACAGCCAACTCCTTGATCATTCTTTCTAAAGGATTATTCCATACAATGAAATCTTTTGGGATGAAAGAGTTCACCAATAATTTTGGCTGTGAATTTCTTTTGTATATTCAAAGACTAGGCAGGAGCATGTCCATTAGCTCCACCTGCTTCTTAAGTGTTTTCCAAGCCATCACAATCAGTTCTGGGAACTCTTCATGGTTGACACTTAAGGTAAAAGCTCCAAAGCATATTGGCCTCTTCATTTCCCTCTGCTGGATTATCTACATGGCAATAAATATGATTTTTCCTGTGTATATGAAAACCAAGGTGAACAACAAAAACCTGACACATAACAGTGTTATGAAATACTGTACCACTTCAGGGCATGATGACCTCACAGGCTCATTATATACAGCGTTGTTTGTTCTTCCTGAAATTATTCTTTCTGTCATCATTGTTTGGTCCAGTGGCTCCATGGTTGTCTTTCTGTACAGACACAAACAACGTGTTCAACATATCCGCAGCACCGGTGTTAGCTACAGAACATTCCCTGAGTCCAAAGCCACCCACTGCATATTGACCCTGGTGTCCACATTTATAGGCTTTTATGCCCTTTCTTCTATCCTACAAGGCTGCATTGCTCTCATATATAACCCTGGTTGGTGGCTGGTGAACATTACTGCAGTCATTTCAATGTGTTTTCCTACTTTGGGACCCTTTGTTATAAACCATCACTCCACAGTGCCAAGGTTGTGCTTTTCCTGAGAAAGGAATCCAAAGTCCTCACAGTTGTATCACAGGTATAAAGACTGCATGGTCTCTTGCCTGAAGTATATAAATTTTAAGTTTTTCCTCTTATATGAAACATAAACATAGAACTAATTTTATAGTCATTTGTCTTTAAGGGAAACTGTACTTGACTTTAATTTGCTCAAACTAGTATCTGTAAAATCAAGGCAGAGTTGAATGAAACAGGTTGTTCTTTCATAAGAAAATCATACTCTGTTTTTACAAATCATAAATATACTTCCTTGTAGCAAAATGAATAATTTGGACCTCAATTCTTTAGTGTCAGTACTTGAGAGTGTGTGATCAAATAATACACTCAATGGAAAACTTTTCCTGAAAGAAACACTGTAAAGAATTTATTCTGTGGGTCTTTTACATCACATATTTTGATCCCATTCATTTTCCTGTTATCTCTTCACATCCACCCTTCAACCCTGAAACCCCCACCCCACATAATAGAAAATACAAGATAAGAAAGAAATGGTTTTTTTTAAAGAAAAAAAGGAAAAAATCTTATTATGGAAGGTACAGTGTGATACATTGAGTCACTCTCTAAAACCATTTGTCCATATATCTTCACTTGATAGTGTTCATTGTAAAGAGTCCTTGGTCTGGTCCTAGGCCTTTGGTTTTTACTATACCACAGACACTGGGTGGTGACGTGGAATTCTCCTCTGTATGCTATGAATATGTTTATTATCATTGGTTATTAAAGAATCTGTTTCAGAAAATGGCTTAAGAGAATAAAGCCGGGTGAGAAATCTGAACAGAGATATATAGAGAAAGTATGCAGAATCAGAGATGCCATGTAACTGCTGAAGGAGACAAAGGCCAGATCCTTACCAATAAGCCTCATGCTAATACATAGGTTAATGGAAATGGGTTAATTCAAGATATAAGAGCTAGCTATAAATATGCCTAAGCTATTGGTCAAACGGTGTTGTAATTAATATAGTTTCTGTGTGATCATTTGGTTCTGAGAGGCCAGTGAGTGAATGAGCAGTCTCCACCTATGAAATGGCATGCCAATGTGAGGCAATTACATCCACATAAATCCCGAAAGAGCTTGGAAAGTAATTCTAGACACAAAAGAACAGAGGTAGCATAGCTTCTTGGTAGCCACAATTATTTTAGGATGTTTGCTAACTCTGTGCAGGGGCACACAGCTCCTTTAGGAGCGGTCTTCCTGCCCAAAGATGGTGGTACACTCCTTTAATCCTAGCACTTGGAAGGCAAAGGCAGGCAGATTTTTGTCAGTTCAAGGCCAGCCTTGTCTACAAGAGCTAGTTCCAGGACAGGCTGCAAAACTACAGAGAAACACTGCCTCAAAAAAAGGAGGTGTTGTTCCTGACTCAACAAAGTGAAGGCTGTGCACCTTCTTTAGAGGAGGGTTTCCTGGTTTGTGCTGGCAGAATGAACTCTGACTCTTTCAGAAGGACCTGCACATAAATGGGGTCTGGGAGCAACATGATGAAAATTGCATAATGGCATGATATAGACCGGCTGAGTCCCTTGAGCCAGGACAGTGTTCATGACTTGCAGAGGGAGTAAACATACTTCTGCCAGGTTGAACTGGGCAGAATCAAAAGGCAAAGTAGCCTTAATCCCAGCTATACCCACTTAGCATTTAGAAAAAAAAGCACTACTGGTCAGAAAATGATTACAGATGTTCTATGAAGACAGATTCAGATGAAAAAACTCTGAATGGACAACAGTATATTTAAAAAATGTAAGTAGACTTGAGAGAAAGAAGAAAAAGATGGACCATTATTAAAAGAAATAGTTTAAAAAATAAAACAAAATCTTTAAAGAGGCAGAGTACAGATAGTCATAAATTAAAAGAGTGAAGAAACATAAGACATGTAAAGATGGAAAATAAACAGAGTCTGGATTATGTATATTATTGTGATTTCTTTGCATCTTTGACTGTGAATGAGCTACATGCAGAGAGATATTTGATTTTGTGTGCTGCTAAGCTAAACCAACATATATGTTTCAAAAGGTATCTTGACTTCAAAATTTGAGTCTAAGGATATGTTGCTTTAGAAAAGTGGGTCTGCTTTTGTTTCCAGAGAGGATAGAAAGCTGTGTGTTCTTTACCAGATAATATGTTTTGATCAAACAAGACACCATGAAGTAATGGCCTAATAGTCCAACATCCATGACAACTTCAAGACTGCTAAGAAGGATCTATGATACAGGACAACCCATGAAAGACCTGATTAAAAGCACCCATTCTAGAGAACAATGCCCAAATTCCCTAAGTGATTGCCTATAAATGTCTGTTAATATTTAAAAGGGAATATGCTATAGAGATGAATGCTTTACATTGGTATGGATATGGTTTATTGATTCAGATTTAATGTCAATTTTGTTATATGTATATTTCTACTCTTCATTAAGGTATTCTGTTTGTACAGTTCATTTAAAATGTAATATAATTTAGAAAGACAGATTATTAGATAATCTTCTGTAATAGTCTAGCTAATAGTCATGTTAGTTAGGTTTTCTAGATGTACAGAGATATATTTCAGATGGATAGGTGGTGCGGAAGAATTGTCTGTATTCTGTCAATTATGTTTTGAATAAACGTTGATTGGCCTGGCAGGAGGTGTAGGTGGGAAAACCAGACAGGAAGTGAAAATGATGCAAGGAGAGCAGGAGAATTCTGGGGAGGAGGAAGTTGATTCTACCCTCTCCTGCCCAGACCACCGAAGCAGCAGGATGTAAGCTGCCCCACTGAAAAAGGTACTGAGCCACATGGCTAAGATAGATCAGAATAATGGGTTAATCAAGATGTGAGAGTTAGCTAATAAGTAGCCTGACCTAATGGGCCAATCAGCATTATAACTTACAGAGATCTGTGTGTGATTTTTCTCTGGGACTAAACAGCTGGGGGAACTGGACAGGACAATAAACACAAACAAGCCAGCCCCCCTTCACATTACAGATAGGTATTCTTCAAACCTTTCAAAGACCAACAGAATATAGTATTTAATATGTTTGAAGAACTTAGAACTTTCTGCTCCTGGTACCACCAATCTGCTTCAAGAGGATAATGGGCACCAAAGAGGCTGTTTGGTGGTATGTCTATAAACTGAACATAAAAGGCACACAAAAAAGTGACTGCTGAACATTCCAAAAGTCAGTATGGTCCTTCAGAGTTCCTGCTTCACAGAAGAAACTGCCAGACATTCTACAAGATACAGAAGAAAGTTGCTGACAAAATAGGCAAAACAATCTTTCAAATTTTCTGCTACATGGAAAAGTCTTCTGGATACTATGGCCCTACAGGCTGAAGATGGATGCCCCAATGCTACAGAAAAACTTTGGGTCACTGTCCAGGCAGTGAGATGTCTCTATCAATTCTAGAGTTTTGGAAGTTGATAAAAATGCAGTTCCTATTAACTTAGGTAATATTATATGTTTCTGAGGACTTTGATGGAGTTGAAGATTAGATAGTTATAATTATAGCTTTCCTTAGTTATGATAAGAATAAAGTAGATATAAATATTGTAACTGTAATTCTTGTTTGATACCTATTTTGTCATATGTAATTTTCCTATGTTAAAACCTTCCTTTTTATTTAGAAAGAAAAGGGGAGATGATGTGGGATTCCTCTCTGTACACTATGAATATGATTTATTACCATTGGTTATTAAAGAAGATCTTTCAGCCAATGGCTTAGTAGAATAAATCCAGGCAAGAAATCTAAACAAATATATAGACAGAAAGTAGATGGAGTCAAGGAGACACCACATAACTGCCAAGGAAGTAGGTGTCATGTAATTCTCAAAGGAGCCAGATGCCATGCAGCTGACGAAGAAGAAAAATGCCATATCCTTACGAATATACCACAGTCACATGCTAATACATAGATTAATAGAAATTGGTTAATTTAATATATAAGAGCTAGCTAGAAAAATACCTAACCTATTAGCTTAACAGTGTTGTAATTAATATGATTTCTGTGTAATTGTTCAGGTCTGAGCAGCCCAAAAGCAAACAGAGAGTCTCCACCAACAGGGATGTAGTGATATTTTGTTTATACTATAACAAATAAAGCTTGCCTGAAGATTAGAGTACAGAGCTAAGCTACTAATTACCCAAAAAGCCAGAAAGTGGTGGCACACACCTTTAATCACAGTACTCTGAAACCAGAGCTCAATAGATCTTTGTTAGTTCAAGAAAATTCTGGACTACATAAAACTGATCCAGTCTAAAAGAGAAACAGAGTCAAGCAGTAGCAGCTCACACTTTAATCCAAGTATTTGGGAGTCATATGCACTTTAGTCCCAGCACTAAGGAGGTGGAGTCAAGAAGGGATATGACTTGGTAGAGAGAGGAATATAAGGTGGGAGGAGGCATGAACTTATTGCAATTAATCTGAGGATGCAATTAGAGGTCAGGATTGCCCCTTTGGTCTGTGTACTGGTAGAAGTAAGAACACTAGTGGCTGGCCACTCTGCTTCTCTGATTCTTTAGCATTCACCCTCCCTGATAGTTAACTCCAAGTTTTTATTATTAAGACCAATTAGAATTTGTACTACACTGGGAACTCACTAGAACAATTCTTGGATATCTTGTTGTTTCCCTGTGTTGGTCCACATGGTGGGTCATGCAGACATGTCTTGCATGGTCACAATTTTGGGCCTACCTCACCTATACCTTCTCTAACTCTGTTGACTCTGTGGGACTTCCCTAGTAGTGTACAAGGTCTGTTTTACTGAGTGTTGCAGCTGGTGTTTGTCAAGGACAGCTCTCCCACTCATATGACTACAGGGATAGTTCTCCCACCTGCCTCAAGTTTTGATAGACAGTGGGGAAAATAGGATGCTAACTCTTCTATCTATATTCAAGCCAGCTCATGAAAGACACATAACTGGGAGAGCTCACCCTTCTTCAACACTTCAGGACTGGCTCACCCATATCTCCACCAACAGGTTTGAATTTATTATGTGATCCAAGTAAGATGCAGGGCTGGCTCTTTGGTTAGTTTGGCCTCACCATCAGCTCTCCATCCTGTCTCAAGTGCTGGTGGATGGAGGGAAATCATATACTACCACCCATGCCCCCACAACACAGATAAGAAATGTGGGCAGTGTTCTCATACTCACAATTTTGAGGTTGCCTTGCCCATACCTCCAATTACAGGGTTGGCTCTATTGTGCTGCTTTGGAGAAGTGCAGGGCCTACTTTCCCAAGTATGCAGCTGGTGGGCTTTAGGGACAGTTCTCCCATACTTCTTACCTCTGGGTAAACTCTCCCACCTGCCTTAGACATTTATGTATGGAGATGGGAGAGAGCATCTCTTCCCCAGACCTTAAACATGGGTCCAAAGCATAGAAAGAGAGTGACAGTCATATAAACCTTAGATCACATAAGAGACATATTAGGAATGATGCCTGCTGCCTGTGGCTATCTACTACCAAATCGAAAATTCTAGACACAGCTTACACTTACGTAACTTTTGAGTTTTTATGCCTTTATCATCCTTCTATTCTATTACCATGTCTCTGTGTGAATATCTTATGGGTCTATCTTATAAACTGTCTGTTAACTAGTTATATGTGCATAGATATAAATATAGTACATACAGGACCACTGTACCCTCAGTTTCATTCATGTAGTGTACTAATAATTGATGAAATGCTATACCACTGTCCAATAAGAGAAAATATATCCCTATATGACCACCTTGATCATTTCAATCATGTATGGGCATCTCTTTCCTGTATCTATTTTGTCAGCGCATAGAAAATATTCCCTGTTTAAAAAAAATCTCTCTTTATAAAACGGCATAGAGGTTGCAGAAGATCCATCAGAGGGGTAAGTGAGCTACTGACCCATGGCATAAGCCCGGCAACGGAGCACAGACATTACGCAACCCACCTAACTCCCTGGTCATTCTGCAGGGACTGCTCCACACTGCTATGACCTCTCTTCTCCTATTCCATCACAGCTTTCACCTAGGAACCCCTTCTCTTCTTCCTTCCTTCCTTGGGGCCATGAAAACCCCCAACTCAGCCTGTTTGGGTGCTGGGACAGGGTGGTAAGTGCAACCTGGCAGAAGGGAGTTCCTGTTTTTCAATAACCTGCCTGCAGCAAGGTAGGCCTTTTGTCAGCGAGATTCCTGGCAAGCAAGGGGCACTGATTCCTTCAGCAGAAGAACCATCAGAGGGCTAAGTGAGCTCATGACCCATGGCGGAAGTCTGGCAATGGAGCACAGACATGACCAGACCCCCGTAACTCCGTGGTCATTATGCAGGGACTCCTCCACCCTGTTTTGCCCTCTCTTCTCCCATTCCATCCCAGCTCTCACCCAGGAAACCTTCCCTTCTTCCTTCCTTCCTCGGTGATATAATTCTCCCAACTCAGCCTGTTTGGGCTCTGGGACAGGGTGGTAAGTGCAACCCAGCTGGAGGGAGTTCCTGTGTTTCAATAGCCTGCCTGCAGCAAGGTAGGCCTTTTGTCAGGAAGATTCCTGGCCAGCAAGGGGCACTGATCCTGTAGCAGAATATCCATCAGAGGGTGAGGACCCTGGCCAAGAAGGGAACCTGATCCTGTGCCAGAAGATCCATTGGAGAGCATTTGAAGGAAGAGATGGGCAGGCACCAAGGCAAGAATTCCTCCAACAATCTGAAAAACAACATGAAAACGACAGACCCCAGCGATCTTACAACAGAAGGACTTGAACACCCTAATCCGGAAGAAGTGGAAAAGGGTTCCATTATGACAGCAATAGAGTCCCTTGAACAGGGGATGAAAAACTCCCTTAAAGAAAAGGAGGAGAAGTATAACAAAAAGTTTGAAGAAATTAGTAAATCCATAAATGATACCCTGGGAAACCAAGAAAGAAACAATCAAACAGGTATTAGAAACAGATCAAGAATTGAAAACTGAAATGGAAGCAATGAAGAAAACACAAACAGAGGGATGGTTGGATATGGAAAATTTAGATAAATGAACAGAGACTACAAAAACAAGCATAACCAATAGAATACAAGAGATAGAAGAACGAATCTCAGATTCTGAAGACACTATAGAGAATATAAATGCTCTGATCAAAAAAAAATAGCAAATCCAACAAATTCTCATCACAAAACATTCAAGAACTCGGGGACACAATAAAAATACCAAACCTAAGAATAAAAGGGGTAGAAGAAGGGAAGAATTGTGGATCAAAGGCCCAGAAAATATATTCAACAAAATTATAGAAGAAAACTTTCCCAACATAGAGAACGATATCACTGTGAAGGTTCAAGAAGCATACAGAACACTGAATAGACTGAATAGAAATCCCCTCATTATATAATAATCAAAACACAAAACACACAGATTAAAGAAAGAATAATAAGAGCTACAAAGGAAAAAGGTCAAATAACTTATAAAGGTAAACCTATCAGCCTTACACCAGACTTCTTGATGGAAACCATGAAAGCCAGAGGGTCTTGGATAGACGGACTGGAGAAACTAAAAGACCACGGATGCAAGCCCAGACTACTTTACCCAGCCAAGCTATCATTCACTAACAATGGAGAAAACAAAATATTCCAGGATAAAAACAAATTTAAACAATACGTAGCCACAATTCCAGCCTTTCAGAAAGGAATAGAAGGAAAATCACAACACAAGGAATCCAACATTTCCAACACTGCCTACAATAACTCAGAAATCTAGCGACCCTTCACAAGCACAACTCAAAGAAGGGAAACACACACACTCTACTACCAAAGAAAAAATAAAGGAAAATAACCGGAGTCAACAAGCACTGGTCATTAATATCACTTAATATCAGTGGACTCAATTCACCTATAAAAAGGCACAGACTTAGAGATTGGATACCAAAACAGGGTCCAACATTCTGCTGTTTACAAGAAACACACCTCAACCACAAAGACACCTACTCAGAGGAAAAGGTTGGGGAAAGGTTTTCCAAGCAAACAGACCTAAGAAACAAGCGGGTGTGGCCATTCTAATATCTAACAAAATTGACTTCAAACTAAAATCAGTCAGAAGAGATGGAGATGAACATTTCATACTCATAACTGGAACAATTCATCAGGAGGAAGTCTCAATCCTGAATATCTATGCCACTAATATAAAGGCACCCACTTATGTAAAAGAAACTCTTCTAGAACTCAAGGCAGTCATCAAACCACACACACTAATAGAAGGAGACTTCAACACACCTCTCTCACCAATGGACAGATCAATCAGACAGAAACATAACAGAGAAATAAGAGAATTATTGGAGGTATTGAATCAAATGGACTTAACAGACATCTATAGAACATTCCACCCGAATAGGAAAGAATATACCTTCTTCTCTGCAGCTCATGAAACCTTCTGGAAAACTGACCACATACTCGGTAACAAAGCAAACTTCCACAGATACAAAAAATATTAATAACCACCTGTGTCTTGTCGGATCACCATGGATTAAAGTTAGAATTCAACAACAATGCTACCCCCAGAAAACCTAAAAACTCAAGGAAGCTGAACAGTTAACTACTGAATTACCCCTGGGTCAAAGAAGAAATAAAGAAAGAAATTAAAGTCTTCCTTGAATTTAATGAAGATAAAGACACAACATACTCAAACCTATGGGACACTATGAAAGCAGTGCTAAGAGGAAAGTTCAAAGCACTAAGTGCACAATTAAAGAAAACGGAGAAAGCACACATTGGAGACTTAACAGTACACCTGAAAGCTCTAGAAAAAAAAAGAAGCAGACTCATCCAGGAGGAGTAGAAGACTGGAAATAATCAGACTGAGGGCTGAAATCAACAAAATTGAAACACAGAAAATAATCCAAAGAATCAATGAAACAAAAAGCTGGTTCTTGGAGAAAATCAACAAGATCGACAAACCCCTGTCCAAACTAATCAAAAGGCAGAGAGAGAACATGCAAATTAATAAGATCAGAAATGAAAAGGGGGACATAAACACAGACACAGAGGAAATTCAGAGAATCATTAGATCTTACTACAAAAGCCTGTATGCCACAAAATTGGAAAATGTAAAAGAAATGGAAATTTTTTAGATAAGTACCATATACCAAAGTTGAACCAAGAACAGGTGAACAATCTAAATAGACCTGTTAGTCATGAAGAATTAGAAGCTGTTATCAAAACTCTCCCTACCTAAAAAAGCCCAGGACTAGATGGTTTCAATGCAGAATTCTAAGAACATCCAGGAAAAGCTAATACCTATACTCGTTAATGTATTTCACAATAATAGAAACAGAAGAGTCATTACCAAACTTCTTTTATAAAGCTACACTTACTCTGACACCAAAACCTCACAACCAAGAAAGAGAATTACAGGCCAATCACACTCATGAAAATCGACGCAAAAATTCTCAATAAAATACTGACAAACCGAATCCAAGAACACATTAGAAATATTATCCATTATGATCAAGTAATCTTCATCCCAGAAATGCAGGGCTGGTTCAACATATGCAAATCTATCAATGCAATCCATGATAGAAATAAACTGAAAGAAAAAACCATATGATCATTTCATTGGATGCTGAAAAAGCATTTGACAAATTCAACACCCCTTTATGATAAAGGTGTTGGAGCGATTGGGGATACAAGGATCATACCTAAATCAAATCTATATACAGCAAGCTGACAGCGAACATCAAATTGAATGGAGAGAAACTCAAAGCCATTCCACTGAATTCAGGAACACAACAAGGCTGTCCACTCTCTCCATATCTCTTCAATACAGTGCTTGAAGTTCTAGCAATAGCAATAAGACAACATAAGGGGATCAAAGGAATTCGAATTGGAAAGGAAAAAGTTAAACTTTCATTATTTGCAGATAATTGGATAGTGTACATAAGCGACCCCAAAAACTCTACCAAAGAACTCCTACGGCTGATAAACACCTTTAGTAATGTGGGAGGATACAATATCAACTCCAAAAAATCAGTTGCCCTCCAATACACAAAGGATAAAGAAGCAGAGAGGGAAATCAGAGAAACATCACCTTTCACGATAGCCACAAAGAGCATAAAATATCTTGGGGTAACTCTAACCAAGGAACTGAAAGACCTATTTGACAAGAACACTAAGTCTTTGAAGAAAGAAATTGAGGAGGATACCAGAAAATGGAAAGATCTCCCTTGCTCTTGGATTGGGAGGATCAACATAGTAAAAATGGCAATTCTACCAAAAGCAATCTATAGATTCAATGCAATCCCCATCAAAATCCTATGAAAATTCCTCACAGATATTGAGAGAATGATCATCAAGTTTATATGGCGAAACAAAACACCCAATATACCCAAAACAATTTTATACAATAAAGGAACTTCTGGAGGCATTACCATCCCTGACTTCAAACTCTATTACAGAGCTACAGTATTGAAAACAGCTTGTTATTGGCATAAGAACAGAGAAGTCGACCTATAGAATCGAATAGAAGAACTGGATGTTAACCCACAAACCTATGAACACCTGATTTTCGACAAGGGAGCTAAATGTATACAATGGAAGAAGCAAAGCATCTTTAACAAATGATGCGGGCATAACTGGATGTCAACCAGTAGAAGAATGAAAATAGATTTATATCTATCACCAAGCACAAAAATCAAGTCCAAATGGATTAAAGACCTCAATATTAATCTGACCACATTGAACCTGATAGAAGAGAAAGTGGGAAGTAGTCTACAAGACATGGGCACAGGAGATCACTTCCTAGGTAGAACCGTAGTAGCACAGACAATAAGAGCAACAATGAATAAATGGAACCTCCTGAAACTGAGAAGCTTCTGTAAAGCAAATGACACTGTCACTAAGACAAAAAGGACACCTTCGGACTGGGAGAAGATCTTCACCAACCCCTCATCAGACAAAGATCTGATCTCCAAAATATACAAAGAACTCAAGAAACTAGACACTAAAACTCTAATTAACTCAATTAAAAACTGGGGTACTGAACTGAACAGGTAATTCTCAACAGAAGAACTTCGAATGGACAAAAAACACTTAAGGTCATGTTTAACCTCCTTAGCAATCAGGGAAATGCAAATCAAAACAACTTTGAGATACCATCTTACACCTGTCAGAATAGCTAAACTAAAAAACACCAATGATAGCCTATGCTGAAGAGGATGTGGAGTGAGGAGAACACTCATCCATTGTTGGTGGGAATGCAAACTTGTGCAGCCACTTTGGAAATCTGTGTAGTGGTTTCTCAGGAAACTAGGAGTCAACCTACCTCAGGACTCAGCAATTCCGCTCTTGGGGATATTCCCAAGAGATGCCTATCATACTACAAAAGCATTTGTTCAACTATATTCATAGCAGCACTATTTGTAATAGCCAGAAGCTGGAAAAAACCTAGGTGCCCCTCAATAGAAAAGTGGTTAAAGAAGGTGTGGAACATATACACATTAGAGTTTTACTCAGCGGTAAAAAACAATGACTTCTTGAATTTTGCATGCAAAAGGATGGAAACAGAAAATGCTTTACTGAGTGAAGTAACCCAGACCCAAAAAGAGGAATATGGTATGTACTCACTCAGAAGTGAATTCTAGCCATAGTTAAAGGTCTTTGAGTCTATAATTCGTGATCCTAGAGAAGCTAAATAAGAAAGTGAACCTGAAGAAAATCATACAGTTATCCTCCTGGATATTGGAAGTAGACAAGATTGCCAGGCAAACTTGGGGGCACGGGGGCTGGGCGTGGGGGTTGGGGTGGATATAAGGGGAGTTGGGTAGAGAGAAGGGAGAAGGGGAGGATTCGGAATAGTTTGGGATAATGGGATGGGTGGGATGTAAGAAGGATGTATATTGGAGCAGGGAAGAAAATATCTCAACTAAGGGAGCCATTTTAGGGTTTGTAAGAGACTTGATTCTAGAGGGGGTCCCAGGTCCAAAGAGAGATTCCCAGATTGTTCCCTAGGCAGCAGAGGAGAGGGTGCATGAACTGGTTTTGTTCCGTAACCATAATGATGAATATTTTGCATATCACCATAGAACCTTCATCTTGCAATGGATGGAGAGAGAGACAGAGTCCCACACTGGAACACTGGACTTAGCTCCCAAGGTCCAAATGAGGAGTAGAAGGAGGGAGACCATGAGCAACGAAGTCAGGATCACAAGGGTTGTGTCCATCCACTGAGACGGTGGGACTGATCTAATGGGAGCTCACCAAGGCCAGCTGAACTGGGAGCAATGGAACATGTGATCTAAATGAACACTCTGAACATGGCTGGCAATGAAGGCTGACTGAGAAGCCAAGGACATGGCATTGGGATTTAATTCTACTGCATGGTCTGACTTTGTGGGAGCATGGTTTGTTTGAATTTTCACCTTTAAAGACCTATATGTGTAATAAGGAACGGCAGGCCTCTTCCTGCCACCCACCTCCTGGCTAGCTTTACCCGAAAATATTACACAGAAATTGTATTCATTCAAACACTGCCTGGCCCATTATCTCTAGAGAGTTAGTTACTGGCTAACTCTCACATCTTGATTAACCCATTTCTCTGATCTATTCTAGCCATGTGGCTCAGTACCTTTTTCAGTGGGACAGCTGACATCCTGCGGCTTCAGTGATCTGGGCAGGAGTGAGAGGAATCAACTTCCTCCTCCCCAGAATTCTCCTGCTCTCCTTGCATCATTTCCACTTCCTGTCTGTTTTTCCCACCTACACCTCCTGCCTGGCCAATCAGCGTTTTATTAAAATATGATTGACAGAATACAGACAATTCTCCCGTACCATGTATGGATTGGGGAGGACTTTGGGCTTCCCAAAGGGCAGGGAACCCTGACTGCTCTTAAGACTAGAAAAGGCAGGGGAGGTGGGGAGGGGAAGCTGGGGAGGGAGAGGTTGGGAGAGGAAGGGAAAAGGGAGGTGGGGAAGAGGTGGAAATTTTTAATAAATTAATTAATTAATTAATTAAAAATGCCAATGAGAGTCTATGCTGGAGAGGATGTGGAGTAAGGGGAACACTCATCCTTTGTTGGTGGGAATGCAAACTTGTGCAGCCACTTTGAAAATCAGTGTGGTGGTTTCTAGGGAAACTGGGAGTCAACCTACCTCAGGACCCAGCAATTCCACTCTTGGGAATATACCCAAGAGATGCCCTATCGTACTACAAAAGCATTTGTTCAACTATATTCATAGCAGCACTATTTGTAATAGCAGAACCTGGAAAAAATGTAGGCGTCCTTCGATAGAAGAATGGTTAAAGAAGGTGTGGAACATCCACACACTAGAGTTTTACTCAATGGTAAAAAACAATGACATCTTGAATTTTGCATGCAAATGGATGGAAATAGAAAACGCTCTACTGAGTGAGGTAACCGAGACCCAAAAAGAGGAATATGGTATGTACTCACTCAGAAGTGGATTCTAGCCATAATTAAAGGACATTGAGCCTACAATTTGTTATCCTAGAGAAGCTAAAAAGGAAGGTGAACCTAAAGAAAATCATATAGTTATCCTCCTGGGTATTGGAAGTAGACAACATTGCCAAGCAAAACTTGGGTTCACAGGGATGTGGGGGGTGAATGTAAGTGGTGATGGATAGAGAGAAGGGAGAAGGGGAGGATTTCGGAAAGCTTGGGGGAATGGGATGGGTGGGATGGAAGAAGGGTGGATATGGAAGCAGGGAAGTAAATTGTGGAGGGCCGGACCACATTCTCCATTGCTTCTAGGAACAAAGGTAGAGATTGACCTCTGTGACCCCAAGGTGTGGCGGTACACGCCTTTAGTCCTGATGCCTGGGCGGCAGAGGCAGATTGACCTCTGTGACCTCAAGGCGTGGTAGTATACGCCTTTGGTCCCAATGCCTGGGAGGCAGAGACAAACAGATCTCTGTGAGTTCAAGGTGATGTAGCACACGCCTTTAATCCCAGCGCACGTGCTTGGTAACTCTCTACCGCTGCGCTGCGTCCCTGCCTACTCCCGAGGCATCATCTGGGATAATGGGCAGTGGACCCATCCAAGAGTGACACGTCAGAAGCGAGGACTGTTTCCTATATAAGGGATGGGTTCCATCTTATCTGGGTCTCCGCCATGTTGGCTGATGCCCGCTCTCCCAAGGGGCATTAAAGCTTTACTGCAGAAGTATCCTATGTGTACCGCGTGGTTCTTGCTGGCGAGACGGTAGCGCGGGACAGTAAATATTTTAATTAAGGGAGCCATTTTAGGGTTTGCAAGAGACTTGATTCTAGAGGGGTTCCCAGGTCAAATGAGAGGTCCCCAGATTGTTCCCTGGGCAGCAGAGGAGAGGGTGCCTGAACTGGCCTTGTACCATATCCACACTGATGAATATCTTGCATATCACCATAGAACCTTCATCTGGCGATGGATGGAAATGGAGACAGAGACCCACATTGGAGCACTGGACTTAACTCCCAAGGTCCAAATCAGGAGCAGAAGGAGGGAGAACATGAACAAAGGAGTCAGGACCACGAAGGGTGTATCCACCCACTGAGACAGTGGGACTGATCTCAGGGGATCTCACCAAGGCAAGCTAGACTGGGAGTGATCGAGCATTTGATCAAACTGGACACTCTTAATGTGGCTGGCAATAAAACCTGACTGAGAAGCCAAGAACAAATTCACTGGGTTTTGATTCTATTGTATGGTCTGACTTTGTGGGATTCTGTTTTGATTGGATGCTCACCTTTATAGACCTGGATGGAGAGGGGAGGACCTTGGACTTCCCAAGGGGTAGGGAACCCTGACTGCTCTTAGGACTAGAGAGGGAGGAGGAGGTGGGGAGGGCGAGGGAAAAGGGAGGCGGGGAGGAGGTGGAAATTTTTTATAAATAAATTAATAAATTTTAAAGAAAGGCTTCCTGACTCAGATTTAGCTGCAAAACCTTGCTGCTATTTTAAGAGGTCCTGCTACAAAACACTTCAATGGTGTGTTGGACCATGAAGTTCAACTAACAGGAAGAGTTACCCCAAAAGACCATCTCTCACACCACAATTGATGTAAAAGCATGACTATTTTACTAATTCTGTCATGACAGGCCTTTTCAGCATTCAAGAAGACAGAAAGATCCTGAATAGCTGGGACTGGTTATTTTTAAAGCCCAAAACCACAAAAGGAAGGGGGTGTCTGGGAGTTGTTCTTTAACAATTATGATTGGCTTATTTAATCGGGCTGTTACCAATAATTGGCTGGAGAGCAGTTGCCAGATCAGATGAGGTAAGAGGAAACATCTGAAGGTCATTTTGCCCCTTTCCTAGGGACTGAGTCAAAACACCAGGAACTGAGTCAACACCTAAGGGTTATCTTGCCCCTATTCAATAACTGAATTCTATTTGAAGAACATTCAAAAGGACTCAGGAAGAGGATGGAAAGTTCCCAACATTTCAGTACATGCATGTATAGTTTTCAGATCCTTGGTTCCCAGGGAGAAGGGAGCACTACTGATGAAAGGCCTCAAAAGTAGCCTCAGAGTTGTCAGAGTTATTATTATCAGAGTTATTTATTGTCAGAGTTATGGCTTTAGGGTTATTTTAGAGTTCTACAGGTGTTAATGAAAAGCTGGCTGCTTGCTTTTTGGTGGTGGCAGGGACCTTGAAATGCCATAGAGTTGTGGCAATAAACGTGGCTCAATCATCATTTCTTACTGTGTAAAAAAGATCATTGGAAAACAAATACACTAACCGAATATGCAATGGGTTGCAAATGGTATCCTATACAAGGAAAAGAAGTAAACTACTCCATCATGGGCAAAGTGTAGGGCAGGGCTCCTAATCTTTCTAATCCTGTCTTTAGAAAGCTGTTTTTAATGGCTTCTAACCTAGAGAATCCATAATTTTGTATCCATCAGTAGCATTCCTTGCCACTGCCTTTACAAATAATAACGAAAAGAAATCACTTTCCATTGAAATATTTATACCATGTGTGAGAGATCAGTTACTAAGTAACATCATTTCTCTTGGTACTTTAATTTTTCTGTCACTATCTGTTGAGAGTAGGAGGAAAGGCTGCTTGTTGGTTCCTGCTGCCCAATTCCTGGCTGCCTAGCTAGCTTAGCCCTGAAATAATCACACAGAAACTGTATTAATTAAATCACTTCTTGGCCCATTAGCTCTAACTTTTTATCAGCTAACTCTTACATACTAATTTAACCTATTTCTATTGATCTTTATATAGCCACATGGCAGTGTCTTACCAGCAAAGATTCAGCATGCCTGACTCTGGAGGCTCCAAGGCGATGCTCTCTGACTCTGCTCTTCTTTCTCCCAGCATTCAGTTCTGTTTTGCCTCCTACCGACGTTCTGCTCTATCAACAGGCCAAGGCATTTTCTTTATTCATTAACCAAGAAAAGCAGCACATAGACAATGGACCTCCCACAGCAATTAAGAAGATAAAGACTAATCCCAAACTTTCACAGATCTTTACATTAATTGCTGTCGTGATTCCAAGCAAGATAGGTAAATCCTTAATGATTCTTTCAAAATTTTTATTTCCCCTCTCTGAATCATATTATGTTTAAATATTTCATCTAGGATATATTCTTCAAACAACTAATTAATATGTATCAAAATGCAGAAGATATTGGTCGATCCAACAGTTTGGGGCAATAGTAGTTTAAGTGTTTTGGTTCTTAAGCAATCATTATTTGAAAGCATTAGCATGTAAAGGATGTAAAATTAGTAAGGTGAATACATGATCTTCAAATATTGAACCTATGCCGTCTCATAATAGCTACATTTGTAAGTGAATATTCACATTTTGTTAAAAAGAAAATGGATTTAAAAAAGGAGGCCAAGAAATGAGCAGAGTGAGCAAGTTAATATTTGAGTATGGTGTCTGTAATACTTGAAAATTGGAGAAGTATTCTGTAGATCCTATTAATCAAGAGGATCGTGTTCTATATCCTCAGTTGGGGTTCCAAGCTATGGGCAGTCCAGGAACCAGTGTACATGCCACAATTATTTCAATGTACACCTACTCACCTAATAAAATAATATAAACTAGCAACTAGCAGCAAATATAAGAATGAAAATTACTAGCAAAATAAAAGTTATATGATCTTCCCAAGTGTTTTCAATTTTTAATTTAGCAGACTCTTTCACAGATTCATGTCACCAATCATGTTAAGTTTTGATATTTTCTGCCCATGGGAACATTGTATTCTATTTCTTGACTCTGGTCAGGACTTGCTTAGGGTACAGGTTCTCTAGTGGAGGTGTCCACTAGAGTAAGGCACAAAAGTACATTCCCATGCTACCATCTTCTATGGGGCTGTGATTATTCTAGTCAGGTGCTCAGACTTCAAAGCACAAGGCTTCAAATTTTTTTTTCAAATTCCATTGGTGAAAACAAAATGATTTTACTTGAATCCTGATAGAAATGGAAGTTGGGTGCACGGGGGGTGGGGGGTGGAAGTAAGGGGAGATGGTTAGGGAGAGGGGAGAGGGGCGGAACTGGGGATGGCTTGGGGGAATGGGAGGGGGAGGGAGGAAGGATGGTTATGAGAGCAGGGAAGTTTATATCTCAACTAAGGGAGCCATTTTAGGGTTTGCAAGAGACTTGATTCTGGAGGGGTTCCCAGGCCCAAGGAGAGGTCCCCAAATTGTACTCTGGGCATCAGAGGAGAGGATGCCTGAACTGGCCTTGGCCCATAACCATACTGATGAATATTTTGCATGTCACCACAGAACCTTCATATGGCGATGGATAGAGATAGAGACAGAGACACATATTGGAACACTGGACTTAACTCCCTAGGTCCAAATGAGAAGCAGAGGGAGGGAAATCGTGAGCAAGGAAAGCAAAATCAGAGGGGGCCTTCATCCGACGATGGATGGCGATAGAGATGGAGACCCACATTGGAGCACTGGACTGAGCCCCCAAAGTCCAAATGAAGGGCAGAAGGAAGGAGAACATGAAAAAGGAAGTCAGGACCGCGAAGAGTGCGTTCACCCACTGATGCAAGGGGACTGATCGAATGAGAGCTCACCAAGGCCAGCTGGACTGGGACTGAAGGAGCATGTGATCAAACCGGATTCTCTGAATGTGGCTGACATGGGGGCTGACTGAGAAGCCATTGACAATGGCACTGGGTCTTGTTTCGTCTGCATGGACTGGCTTTTTGGGATCCTGGCCTGTTTGGATGCTCACCTTCCTGGAACTGGAGGGAGGGGGGAGGAAATTGGATTTCCCACAGGGCAGGAAACCCTGACTGCTCTTGGGAATGGTGAGGGAGGAGGAGAGGGAGTGGGGGGAGCGGGAGGGTATTGGGAGGAGGGGAGGAAGTGGAAATTCTTTAAATAAATAAATAAGGGAAAAAAAGAAATTGGAAACAAGTACATAAAAGGATTTGTCGATTACAGTGTTCATACAGTGTTCACCAAAGAAGACCATGAGAAATTACAGGAATTATAGAGCCATACTTCAGGATCAGGGATAGGTGGCCCACATTAAACTCATAGGGAATTCAAAATTCCTAAATGTTCAAAAGCATTACATACCAGGTTTTTGAGTAAAGAGAACACAACGAATGATCTGGCTTCTTTTAACTGGGAGCTAACAAAAAGTAAAGAGTTGCCAGATCGAAGATTGTTTGATGGAGTTTTTAGGCATAAGTGAAAATAAAGATGATCATGACTGAGATATTTTGACTAACCAAAAATGCATAGATAAGAATGTCTGCATGAAAGTCAGGAATGATTGGAAGCCTTTGAATTTGGAAAGGTCACAGTAATGACAGACATAGTGGACAGAACACTACTTGTATCATGGAGTCTCATTTTATTGAACATAACATATTTAAAGTGTCTATCCATGAAGTTATCTAGAATAGCAATCTTCAGGACTATAGTATTGCCTGCCTTCTGTCAGAGATGCTCTAGGAACTGACAATTATCATTAAAACATTTCCATAGATGATCTGATGTAGTGTGACAGTTGTGAATCTTAGTCTGTTTGTGGGGCTACTAGCCTAGCCATGGAATCAGTACCTGCTCCTGGTACATGAGCTGATTTTTGAGAACCTATTCCCCAAGATGATTTGCCTCACCCGGCATTGATACAGGGAAAGGATACTGGTCCTGCCCCAATCTGATGTGCCATGCATTATTGATGCCCTTTTCTGAAAGCAGACTGAGAAGGAGTGAAAAAGTGGTTGGGAGAGACAGGGGAGGGAATGGGATCAAAAAATAGGAAAAACTGTGATCAAGATATAAAATGATATAAAATAAATTAAATAATAAAAAAGAAAAATTCCCCTCATATACATGTGTGCTGGAAGAGAGTAAAATAAATCTTCTGTGCAAGTACTTGAATGGACATCTGAAATCATTCAGGAATGCCCTAAGAGTGCTTATTATGTATTCTGTGTGATCTCCCTCATTTCAGAAACCTTTCAAAACAGAACTGACTGTTGTTCAAATTGTGAGATTGAAAAACTATTCATCCTATTGTCTCTAGCCAGTTTTATTTTGTACTCTCTGAACAAATCTATCTGATAACAACACACCTTGTACAGAATACTCAACATAGCAATTTCCAAAACTCACAGAACTCACTCCAGCATCCTAAATTGATAGAAACAGCTCGGGGAGAGAATGTGCACTCTGCACTTCAACGGTTGTTGGTATAGATTGTTGATAAATATGCAACCATTCTGGAAATGGTTGTCCAGTCTTAATTGTGGGCTTCAAGGAGTCTTTAGAAATGAAGTTTTATTAAAACCCTTTAATCAAAGATGCATTTTGGAAATATTTTCTTCTCATACAAGATTCATTAATTTCATTTATTTTATGGTATTTTTTAGGGAAGTAATTTTCATCGGAAGTTTATTTATTGTTCTTGTTTCTTGAGTTGTGATAATGGATGAACTGAGAACTTCAAGGGTATTCCATAAAATTTACTGACTGGAAAAATATAAACCAACTGGTAGAGAGATGATGTTGTCTCTACCAGGCTTGTCTTTGAGCTGGATCCCTAATCCTGTCCCCATTGCCTTTTCCTTATCATGACTTTCAGTTCTTATCATGGCTTTGAAAGTATCTAATTATCTAATGTTTCCCTTCTGCACAGTGAGTTTTATATCCCTTCAGTATCCCACCTCTAGTTGTGTTCAATTGTAATATGAAAATCCATCCTAAATCTTGGTGAACTGGCGAAATTTTGAAGCTGAGACTTTCATGTCATCCTTCCCATTTTAGTCTATAGAGATTTAATATTATAGGGTCTGGCTGATTCTCATCATATATTTAATGAATATAGGATATTATGATATTTATACATACTTCATTTATGTATTATTAAAAGTTATATTTTACTAAAGTGAGTAGGGAAGAATGTTTCATTCAAAATTAATTTGAGGTGTGAGAAAAAGTTTTAGAGGTTTCCAGCTCTTTGTCTGCTCTTCTTTCCCATAAATTCACCTGCTACTGTATCCTTTATCATTTTATTGCCAACTAATAGGCATCTGTAGGTCATCTGTGTCCCCCCAACCCCTCTATCAATATCATGACTTTCTTCAATCTACCTAGAACTTTAGCCTGCAGGTGGAAAGAACTTATTTTCCAGGTTTCTGTTGTAATAGTGAATTCTTTCTGTTGAATTGAATGTCTGTCCAAAGAAACTGAGGACAATTACAAAATTGCAACTCTGAGTCAGAGTGTGTTCAATTTTATGGAATGCCTTAGTTTGATCAATTTATATTTCTTGCAAACCTCACATCCCTCTCCATGCTTGAAATTCAACAACAGCCCTCAGTGGATATGTTGTCTCAAGAAACATTCTTACAACGGTCCAGATGATGCAGTGCTATAATTTATAAACTCAGAGGATGTCTTAATTCCCTACAATAGTTTATCAATGTTATGCATCTTTTCAGCTAAACTTCTTTTTGCTAAGTTTTACATTAGTGGTAGAGTACATGATTGGAGGACATATTTTTATTATACAACTATCTTGACTTCATTCTGCTCTACCTCCCTTTCCTCAGACTATTTTAATCACTCTACCTTCTCTAGAATGTGTCCAGCAATTCTTTGTACTTCCAACTTATGCATGAAAGTATAGTATCTCAAAGAGTTCTGGGAGCTGAGTGCTATGGATGGGACAAAAAGTGATTTGGGTAGTGTGGGCTGAATCTTTCTAACATTTCTACTGTCTAAACCCCTTGAAAGGGTATTCTTATTGGAAGAAGGATAATGTTAAAGATTCAGATATCTATGATCTGTTTGCTAAACCATGAAACTTCTTTATTTTTTAATTAGTATTGAGTGTTCAGTTCCAGTAAATTCTTTTATATTGAGAGGATAGTCTGATCTTAAATCATTTTTGATGAATGCAGATGAATTGATTTGTAAGAGAATGTTACATGCAATTAGTTCAAAGAATAGGCATGTGTTCAGACAGACTGTTACTGTTGGGATAATGTTTATGACCTTTACTAACATAATTTTAGTACAATTTCTAGTTAATTTTTTAGTTGATTTCTTTTTTCTCTTCTTGTCTCATTTTGACTTTGACACAGGGTCTTTCTAGATATACAGCTCTGGTTATCCTTGAACTTGTTATATAGACCAAACTGGTCTTGAACTCACAGAGATATGCTTGACTCTGTGTCTTAGTACTGGGAGTAAAAAAGAATACCCCCAACTTGGACATTGATTCTTAACACAAATTATGACATTGTATTTTTATTGATATTTCATTGCATAATTATGAATTGCTCACTAACTCCGCTCTACTTAGTGCTGAATATTAGAGCAACTGTAGGATATGACCAGGAATAATTAACCTGGCTTTTGAAAGAAGAACCCAGAGTAGACTGGAATCCAATGGGACGCAAAATTCTTTGCAAGACTCTTACATAGCAGACACTGATTCTCCCTGCACCGTCCCTCCTCGTTAACCTTCAAAAATAATGAAAAATAAGAGACTCTCCCTAGTACTTGGTCCTCTGGAGACATTCACAAGAAACTCATGATGACTTTAGGCAATTAGCAACCAGAGAAAACACATTTTTGGAGTTCCTCCACTCAAAGTCAGCACTGTCATTGCCATTGTAGAAGAAATGAAGATTGCAGTTCAGAAGGGACATGAGGTCATAGAAATCCAGACCTTTATCTCAGCAGTGAGATGCTGTCCTCATTTCCAATGCTGGTTGTCATGGTGTTAGGAGCTGCAAACCAAGAGAAGTTTCCTGAGAAAGCAGAAAGCAAGTGAACATTTATATTTCAGCTTTGAAGACAGAACGAAAAAGAAGGAAAATTTGGTAAGTGTTGAAAAAGGAAGAATAGATTCCGACTTAAAAGAAAAAATTCTGTGAATATAAATGAAAAATTTGTGTGCTCTAAAAAGAACAACTGAAGAGAGCTATTTCCTAGGCTTATACACATAGCTAATGTTATGTAGTGAAGTCTTTGAGCCTGAATTTGGCAATTGTAAATTATGTTGAGATATTATTTCAGATTTAATTAAGGTTTGTAGTAATTTGGCCATTAATAATATTTTCCTGGAAGTATTTTACATATTGTTTGGTATGACTATTATAGCTGGCATAATAATGGTTTTATATTTATACTAAAGATTATGATAGAGCTACAAAAATCATCCCACTCTAGAGTGAGGCACACTTTCAAGAATAAAAATGTAGCACTGCATTCATTTCTGAGCCAGGAGATGTGACTGCCCTAAACTCGGTGTTGATGAGACTGTTCACACACTTGGACTTGAAAATAATATTGAAAAAAAGGTGACTGCCATTGTGAAACTTGAACAGCACTCAGTTAGTACAAACTTCTTATGTCATTTCCTTTAGTTAGCTCTTATAGCAATGCTACTCTCATTGTTGTCATGTGTTTTCCAGATTTCTTTGTATATTTTGAAACTCAGAGCTTTATACCTGTGAAACAAAGAAACAACCATTTGCCTAAATTTGTGGTTCATATTAGTCTTTATAACTCAACGGTTCAGATCAAAGTGTTTTTATTATACAGATTCTGTTTTTCTCATATTTAGGATTGCTTAGAAATGTTGTTTCATCAGTAAATAGTTCGATCAATTATAGGCCTAAATAAACACAAGTCTGGTCCTGAAATTAGTAATACTTTTTTATTTATTTGTGTATTTGTATGTCAATGTATCTGCATTCATGTGCCTGACTAATTGAGTGTATGTATATGTGGTCAGTCACAATGTCAGTTGTTGTTCCACAGACCATTTTTACCTTTTTTATAATTCATCTAATTACTTTACATCTTCATCTCCCCTTTCAATTCTTCTCCCACATTCCCACCTCCACCTTCCAATCCCCTCTTTTTTTCATCTCCATCCTGGAAAGGGCAGGTCTACCCTGAATATCAATAAAACATGGCATATCAAGTTTCATTAAGACTTAGCACCTCCCCTTGTATTAAGGCTGTACAAGGTGATCTAGTATAAGGAGTAGTGTGCTAAAAAAAGGGGGGGGGAGTTGTAAAGAGCCCCTTCTCCCTGTTAGGAGTCACACAAGAGGACCAAGTTACAAAACTGTTCCATATGTGCATAGTGTCCTGGCAGACTTCCTGATTGTTAATTCAGTCTTTCTGAGCCCCTGTGAGCCCAGGTTAGGTGATTAAGAGAGCCTTCCCATGGTGTCCTTGATTTCTCTGGCTCATACACTCCTTTTTCTTCATTTACTATTGGTTTAATTGCGCAAGAGTCTCCCTAGCTTGGAACTCTATGAGTTGGCTATCTTGACTGGTGAGTGAGTCCAGGAATTTTCTTATCCATGGCTCCTCATTGCTTCGGTAAAAGTGTGTGCCACCACAACTCAATATATTTATGTAAATTATGTAATTTGAATTAATTCCATATCCAATGAATGCAACATTTTACTGACTAAACTATCTCCGTAACTTAGTAATAAATTAAATTCTATGACATACTATTTTGTTACACATTGGTTTGCATGATTTGAGGGTCACTATAACATTGATAAATAATTCACTTGATTGATTATACTATTTTTGCCATGGGATGGCAAAATTATGACTGGTAAAAATAAATATTGTATGTATGTTGCACTTATGAAGTCCAATTTTGACCAGGGCAGTTTCTATTGTATTTGGCTTATGAATTAGAAGGATATCATTTTATAATGTTAAAAATAAAGATTCAGTGACAAACTATGAATCAATTTATGAATGTACTGAGACTTTGAAAATGTTTCTTACATAAAACTTTTGAACTTTACATATGTGACTTATCACATGAAGCCTTTATGTGTTCATATTGCTCAAGTCTGCCTACTGTTCGTAACTGTTATAAATTTTGACAACCATTGACTAAATAGCCTTTATATACTTTTCTTAGCAGTAAATGGAACACCATCTTTCACCTGACATGTTTATGAAAATCACAGGTACCAGAGGAATAAGATGGCAATTTTTAATTTTAAATATTATGTTTTAGCATAATAAAGCCTTAAGTTGGTCCTTATAACAAGGAATACATGATTTCAGTTCATGTTATAGATGTGACCGTACCAAGGGTTCTGTTACAGAAACCTAAATCCTGTAGAGAATTTAATGACAAGTATCAGTCATTGGAAACTGGCAGAATGACACTAGGAAATAGGAATGGTCTAGGGGTCTCGGAATGAATATGGAATGGTGTATGATTTATCTGTTCTGCTTATATTTCTTTGTTCTCCATACTTAATATGTTTTAAGACCACTACTCTTAGTTTTCTAACATGGGGTGTATTTCTCTTCCAACTTACTGTCTTTGCAGATGTCTTCAGGTTTGGCAAGTCTCAGATTGAAATATTTTCTTGTTAGGTCATTATTTTCCTGTCTTGCAATATCTGGCATGATAAACTCATCAACAACATCATCACTTTGTGTGTGTTCAGCAACAGCATGTAACCATGGTTCCTTGGAGTTCCCAGGAACTCCAAGAGGGAGAGTAACAATGGTGACAAGCATACTAATATTCAACTGCCTCCTGTAAAACTCTGTACATTCTAGTGAATGCCATTCTTTGTACCTGTTTCTCTATCTAATGGAAATCAGAATATCATGAGATATAAAATTCACCAGTATCTTACAAAAAATCAGGGGATAAAATGTTGTTATAACTTTGGCATCATCATTAATATTCTGAGATGTTTCTTGCTTTTCTCCATGATGTGGGTCTGTGTTTCAATAACATCTATCCTAGAAAAATTCTAGTATTCCTTCAGACATACCTTTCTCCCAATTCATTTTCCTTTTCAGAGGTATTTAATTTTTTAATATTTCCTGTAGTTACCATGTAAATGACAGTGTGTGAAGGAGAGCAACTATTAGCATTAACATTCTGTTTTTAGCTTTTCACTTTTTATTTTTTATTGATAAAATATTGTATATACTTACAAGGTACAGTGGAATGGTATCACAGAGGGGTCCATTCAGCAGGACTAAATTGGTCCATTTAACAAGTCTGTCACCCTCACTCTTATCATTTCTTCAGGAAGATATCTCAAGTTTATTCAGTTAAATATTTTTGAGTTACAAACTATTGACTCTGCTTAAAACATATTCCTCCTAACTGAAAACATAAACAAACACTAACTTTCAACATGACGTTGTTTAATTTGATGTTTGAACCTTCCGATCCATAGTTTTATGTTAGATAATACATATTTTATTGATTAGGCATAGAGAAATATCAACATTGCTCAGGCATAAAATTTTCATTATTTATATTAAAATTTCAGATTAGATATGTACTCGGGATAGATACACTTCCTGGTGCAGATGGTGATGGAAGTCTATTATTTTTTGATTGAAGTTGTTATCAAAGTTTATCCTGGAAATGTAAAATTTAATGTTCTCTTTATTTTCAGTGACTCGTTGTTGGTTTCCTCTGGTAACACTGCTCTCTTCTAAATGCTGAATAGTCTAAGAAAGAAACTTACATATTCTCTTCATATGTGTGTGTGTTTTCAAAGACAGCACATTCTTCTGAAAGTTGTAATGGTTGCCAAAACATGTCATTTGAGGCAGGATCTCACTATGTTGTACACATTTGCTGTCTTTTCTTCATCTCTAGTAATTCTTCCATACCATCACCCCAGAAGACAAAGTACTAAATTCGCCATTTTTTGAAAGAAGGAAGTGTTTCTGTAAATTAAAGGAAAATTCAGTAAATATTGAAATGCACTCAAAGAATTTGGCAATGGGAATAATATTCTTCTCACAAAGTATAGTTGGAATTCTGGGAAATATATCTCTTCTTTTCCACTATCTAGGTCTTTACTATAATGAACATAGAAAGAAGCCTGTAGATTTGATCCTCACCCATCTGTTCACTGCCAACTGTTTGATCATTCTTTCTAAAGGGATACCCCACACAATGGTAGCTTTTGGGATGAAACTGTTCTTCAATGAGTTTATGTGTGAACTGTTTTTATATATTCAGAGACTGGGCAGAATCATGTCCATGGGAACTACCTGCCTCTTGAGTATCTATCAGGCCATCACCATCAGTCCCAAGAACTCCTTTTGGAAGAATCTTGAATTCAAATCATCAAACTACATTGCCTTCTCTATTTCCCTTGGCTGGGTCCTATACACCACTATAAATTTCATTTTCCCTGTGCTTGTGCATATCAAATCGAGTCACAAAAATGCAACAGAGAAAAGAAATTTTGCATTTTGCTTCACTTGGGGTCATGATGAAATTGCAGGATCACTGTACACAGCATTGTTTGTTTTCCCTGAATTCTTGCTTTCTGTTCTCATCATCTGGTCCAGTGGCTCCATGATTGTTATTCTTTACAGACACAAGCAGAACACTCAACACATCCGAAGCACTCAAAATTCTCTAAGAACCTCCCCTGAGTCTAGAGTCACCCAGAGCATCCTTATTCTGGTGTCCTCTTATGTAGTTTTTTATACCCTCTCTTCCATATTACAAGGTTTCATTGCAGTTTTATATAGACCCAGTTGGTGGCTGGTAAACATCACAGCCATTGTTTCTGTGTGTTTTCCCACGTTGGGTCCTTTTATTGTGAGTCGTGACTTCATTGT
Organism: Myodes glareolus; assembly: GCF_982192425.1. NCBI lineage: Eukaryota > Metazoa > Chordata > Mammalia > Rodentia > Cricetidae > Myodes > Myodes glareolus. Next base: position 78,781,316 of record NC_142026.1, read on the forward strand.
ACTCAAATTCCGCTTACTTTGTATAACTAATATTAAAAAAAGAGTAATTTGTTTATAGCTGTACAGATTTTATTATTTTTGCCCCTTATTGACCTGTTTATTCACTCACTTCCATACAGATGTCAACATGAATGTATTGAGGGAAGCCTCTCAAAGGTAAAGACTCAGAGGTTCTTGGACTGTTTCCTTGCTTAAACTGCTCTTATGATCACAGCAGTGCTGAATGAGGAAAGATGCTGCGATATTCTTGAAAAATAACATTAATGGTTTCTTTGGTAGTGGTTCCTAAGTAAAACTCAATGAGTTTTATTGTTCTGCTCTTCAAAGTCTATTTCCATAGTATGGTTGAACAAGTAATCTAGGCATAGGATAAGTTGCAAACATTGTGAAAACTGAGTGGTGGTTGTTGTTATGAAATAACTTTTCTTCCATTTTTAACTAAATTGATTCTTCTCTCATACAATTGATACCAACTACAGTTTCCCCCCTTCCCTTCCTCCAAGCTACTCCACATCCCCTCTCCTCTTATATTTCTTCTCCTCTGTTTCCTCTTTAGAAAACAGTAGGTATCTAAGAGATACAATCATACAGGAAAGACTAAGATACAATAGGCCAAGCTAAAAGCTCTTATATTTAATCTAGAGAAGCTAACTTAAAACATAACTTCTTGTTACTTCTCGTGGCTATGTCTTATACATAGATTTAGCTTTGTATTTTCTTTTTTTATGTAGACCTAATCTTTGCAAGACAAAAAGTTTTAGTCTATGGAGTATATTACCAAAAAGTTTTAAAACAAAATGAAATAAAGTTAACAACTTCATCCCAGAAAAAGCATTTGACAACCTTGAACTACACATAGGGTAGGGAACCCTGACTGCTGTTTGGCCTGGAGAGGGAGGAGGAGAAGGAATGGGGGGAGGGGGAGAGGGAAGTGGAATGAGGGGAGGAGGTGGAAATTTTTAATAAAAATATTATTATTTATTTATAAATAAATAAAGACTATTAAAAACATTTGACAATTTTCCTAAGTTTTGTCTATAAAAAACTGTCTGTTCATAGTAATATTATGTTTGAAAAATGCAAATGATTGTGTACATATGGCTCACTCTATTCTGTTGACATTAGGATAGGGAAATAAAATGTATCATTTGGCATTGGAATGTTCATACTATCCTCTATTTCCCAAGTAGTCAAATCTTTATTTATACTCTAGGAATCTTAACTTTTTAATTCAGATCTTTTGAAGGGTTTTAGGTTAATCTCAACCTGTCAAATACTCTGAAATCTGTTACATGACTACTACTAAGTGCATTGGATTTTAACATATCTCTTTCCTATGTCTAGGGTCAGCATTGGCAGAAATTTCCTTGATGCAATAACTTCCTATAACTTACATGTTAAAGCATTCATAGTAGAAAAATTACCAAATGATTTCCCACATCAGTGTTCCAACTCTCTAGATAAGAGTGTTCTGCACTGGGATAGACAAAATTAGCTTTATCAAGACAACAACATCTACTACAGACTTAAATTTTCTGTGAATTAGAGAATAGTAAATAGCAAATTATAGCAATCAATAAGAGTTTACCTGGTGGGAATATAAACTGGTACAACTACTTTGGATATCAGTAAGGTGATATCTCAGAAAAAGAGGAAATAACCTACCTCAAGACCCAGCAATACCACTTTTGGATATATAACCAAAGGATTCTCAATCATACCACAAGGACATGTGCTCAACATTGTTTATGACAGCATTATTTGCCATAACCAGAACCTGGGAATAACTTAAATGCCCATTGACCAAAGAATGGATGAGGAAAATGTGGTACATTTACACAATGGAATACTGCACAGCAGAAAAAAAATTATGACATCTTAAAATTTGGGCCAAATAGATAATCTTGAAAACATCATATTGAGTGAGGTAACCCAGACCCACAAAGACAAATACCAAATGCACTCACTCATAAGAGTCCTTTATACATAAACAGCAAAAAACAGCCTAAAATTTGTAATCCTTGAGAACCTAGACAACAAAAAGACCCTAAGAGAGACATACATGGATCTAATGAACATGAGAGGTACAAAAAGAAAAGATTACCTGAGTAAGTTGGGAGCATGAGGACCATGAGAGAGGTTAGAAGGGGAAGGGAGAGGAAAGAAGGGGAGCAGAGAAAAATATATAATTCAATAAAAACAATTTAAAAAGAGGCAGAGATGTGGGAGAAGAAGATATCTCAATCCAGAGATAAAGATCTGTGGTTTTGTGACCTCACCTCCCTATAGGACTGCAAACTTCATTTCAAATGCAGTGATAATGACAGCATTGGTTTTGGGAGTTGAGAAGGTTTCTTAGTTGTTTTTCATGTAATAAATTACCAAAGACTCTAATGGGGTTCTTGAGAATATCTCCAAAGTAAAGAATTACTTAGAGAGGCTCTGACTTATTCATTATCTATAAAGTCAGATGTCACCTCATGTAGAAAGTGAACAAAGTATTTGGAGGTAGTTCTGTTTGTCTCATTACACTCAAAATCTCATGAAATTCTACCCCAAACCACACTAATTATTAATTTTCACAACCTTAAGTTTTAGAGCACCCAATAGCAGAGCAAAGCCTGTGAAGAATTAAGCACTAAGAACTATCTATAATAGAAAATCTGTGATGTCATAATGTACACTAAAACCCATGGCATCCCATCTATAACTTAATGTAAGTTAGCTTAAAATGATGGCATAGAAATAAGCTGTGGAAATTATTGATATCACCCACGTAATGTTATAAATTAAAATCAAAGAATCATTACAGTTCCTCATTAATTGAAACACTAGTGTCTGATGTGTCAAAAGGTATATCCTTTCTTTTCATTAAAAAAAATCTGAAATATACCATAATTTAGTCCTTTTCTAAACATTACAAAGTCCACCACATTAATAGAAATGAGTGGAATATGTTTTTAAAAATCTACAATTGGAATAATGTAAACTTTCACATATTAAGATCAGATGCAAAAGTCTTATCATAGAAACAAAAAAAAGAAAGATTTAGAAGAAAAATTTAACTATGTCCAAGAAGCTGAAAGAAGACATGGATACATTATCAGAGAATACAATAAACTAAATGAAATAAGACTGCTAATCTCTCTGAATTATTATAGAAATAAAAAACTGAATAATACCTAGGTAAAGTCCTGTGAACAGCTTCATGACACAATGGAACATGAGGAAAACAGAGTCTCATGCCTGGAAAATGAGGCAGATAAAATATATCATTCAGAAAAGGTTAATGATTAATTTATGAGAATATGAAGGGGATATAAGAGGACTCTGGAATGCCAGCAAAGACTGCATCTTCAAATTATGGGAACTGAAAGAGAATACTACACAAAAGGCATGTAAGGTATTATTAACCAACCTATAGAAGAAATTTTCCCAATTGCAGATGAGACACATAGTCTTTTACAGACCTACACAATACCAAATATACAAGAAAAGAAACTCCACTGGACATATTTCTACAACACTAAAACCACAAACAAAAGGAAGAGTATTAACAAGTCCAATGTAGAAAGATTGAGTTACTTGTAAAGACAGGACCATCAGAATAACTTCTGATTCTTCAACAGACATATTTAAAGCCAGAACATCATAGAAAGAGGTATTGCAAACTCTGAAAGCCCACTCTTTTAAATTCAGACTGCTATATCTGGGAAAACAATCCATTAAAATGAAGGAGAAACAAAATTTCCATAACAGTAAGAATATAACAGAATTTATGACCACTAGCCTAGCTTGAAAGAGGACACTGAAAGGAGTAATATGTTATGAAGACATATAAAACACATTCAAGAGGTCAGTGGAATAAATCATGACTGGCTAACTAATGGAGAGGTCTAAGATAACACCACAAAATCAATCAAGGTGCATGAATAAATGTATATATTTCAGGATTGACAGAATATTTGGCCTGAATTTCATGATAAAAATTCAGATTAACAAATTAGATAAAAAAACAGGATCTATCAGTTTGCTATCTGCATAAAAAACATTTCAGTAGAATGGTAGGTACCAGCTTAGGAAAAAAATGCATTCTATGAAAATTAATGTAAGAAAAAATAGGGATAGAAATACAAAATGCATTTCAAACAAAGAAAAAGAATAAAGTTACCTGAGATTTTCATCAATTCTTCTGTCCATTAGATTACATTTTTTGCTATGTACTTAGTTATTAACTTGACAAACCTGAGAAGCAGGATTGTCAGTTAACAAACTACCATCATTGGATTGGACTGTGGTCATGTTCATGGATCAGTTTCTTGATTACTAATTAATGTAAGAGGGATTATTTTGCTATGGCTTGTGATGTCCCTAGTAGGTTGTCCTGGAGTATGTATTGTAGTTGAGAAAGCCAGAGCAAACAAACCAAAACTATGCATTCCCCTTCAGCCTCAACTCCATCCAATTCTGTACACTAAGTGTTTTAATTATTATGTATCCTGGAGATATTTTTTCTGATCATGACTACTTGGTGTTCTCTATGCTTTTTGTACCAGGATAGGTATCTCTTTCTTTGGATTAGTCAGAAAAATTTGTCTTTGCAGTGAGAGTAGTGAATAGTTGTTAACTCTGACATTCATAACTGATATAAAGACTGAAAGTGTATAATAAAAGTTATTGTCTGATAACAATAAGGGTTAAGATAAGGGTAAGAGTTAAGATTGTGAGACCCAGGGTATAGTAGTCTAGACAGGCATTCATGGTCTCTTAATGTCAGCATAATTCTTGACCATGAACTTCTGGCTTCCATTGTCTCCAATGAGAAGTCAGGTGTAATTCTGATAGGTCTACCTTTAAATGTTTCTTGGCCCTTTTCCTTTGCAGTTCTTAATATTCTTTCTTTACTCTATATGTTTAGTGTTTTAATTATTATGTGGCAAGAGGACTTTTTTTGGATCCAGTCTATTTGGTGTTCTGTAAGCTTCTTATATCTTCATAGGCATATCATTCTTTAGGTTGAGAAAGTTTTCTTCTATGATTTTGTTAAATATATTTTCTGTGCTTTTGAGTTGAACTTCTCCTCCTTCTTTAACTATTATTCTTATATTTAGACTTTTCATGGTGTTCCATACTTCCTGGATATTTTTGGGTTAAGCTTTTGTTAGATTTAATGTTTTCTTTAACTGATGAGTCTATTTCCCCTATTATATCTTCAGAGCTTGAGATTCTCTCGTCCACCTCTTGTATTCTGCTGTTCATGCTTGAGTTTGTGCTTCCTGATTTTTTCTCATGATTCCTGTTTTCTATAACTCCTTTGGCTTGTGTTTTCTTTATTGTTTCTATTTCAGTTTTCAAGTCTTGAGTAATTTCTTTCATATGCTTGATTTCTTTTTCTTGGTTTTCTTTAAGGGATTGCTGATGTCTTCCAATTATTTGTTTGTCTTTTCCTCCATTTCTTTAAGAGAATTTCTTTTTTTTCAAAGTTTATTAAATTATGAAAGTTTCTATTTCCGCCCCTCCTCCCAACACCCTCCCTCTCCCCCCCTACTCCTCCCTCTCCATCCCTAAGAGCAGTCAGGGCTTCCAGCCCTGTGGGAAGTTCAAGTTCCTCCCCCCTCCCTCCAGGTCCAGGAAGGTGAGTATCCAAACAGACTGGATCCCAAAAATCCAGTATATGCAGAGGAAACAAGTCCCAGTGTCATTGTCAATGGCTTTTCAGAAAGGATCCGGGCCAGCCACGTTCAGAGAATCCTGCCACATTCAGAAAATCTGGTTGGATCACATGCTCGTTCAGTCCCAGTCCAACTGGCCCTGGTGAACTCTCATTAGATCAGTCCCCTTGTATCAGTGGGTGATCGCATCCCTCACGGTCCTGAGTTTTTTTTCATGTTCTTCCTCCTTCTGCCCCTCATTTGGACAATGGGGGGCTCAGTCCGGTGCTCCAATGTGGGTCTCCGTCTGTATCGCCATCCATCGTCAGATGAAGGATCTATGGTGATAAGCAAAATCTTCATCAGTATGGTTATAGGCCAAGGCCGGTTCAGGCACCCTTTCCTCTGTCCAGGGAACAATCTGGGGATCTCTCCTTGGACCTGGGATCCCATTTATAATCAAGTCTCTTGTAAACCCTAAAATGACTCCCTTAGTTGAGATATATTCTTCCCTGATATCATATCCATCCTTCCTCCCTCCCCCATCTCAGTCCCCCGAGTTTTCCCCACTCCTCCCCTACTCCCTTCTCTCTAACCCTCTCCCCTTCCAACAACCCTCCCACTCCCCCCCATGCACCCGAGGTTACCTGGGACTCTTGTCTATTTCCAATCTCCTGGAGGATAACTACATGATTTTCTTCAGGTTCACCTTCTTGTTTAGCTTCTCTAGGATCTCGAATAATAGGCTCAAAGACCTTAAATTATGGCTAGAATCCACTTATGAGTGAATACATACCATATTCCTCTTTTTGGATGTGACTTACCTCACTCATTAAAGTGTTTTCTATTTCCATCCATTTGCATGCAAAATTCAAGATGTCATTGTTTTTTACCGCTGAGTAAAACTCTAGTGTATATATGTTCCACACCTTCTTTAACCATTCTTCTATTGAGGGGCACCTCAAGGGGGCGAAAGGTATGCAATGGAAGAAGGAAAGCATCTTTAACAAATGGTGCTGGCATAACTGGATGTCAACCTGTAGAAGAATGAAAGTAGATCCATATCTATCACCATGCACAAAAATCAAGTCCAAATGGATTAAAGACCTCAACATTAATCTGACCACTTTGAACCAGATAGAAGAGAAAGTGGGAAGTAGTCTACAAGACATAGGCACAGGAGACCACTTCCTAGGTAGAACCCCAGTAGCACAGACAATAAGAGAATCAATAAATAAATGGGACCTCCTGAAACTGAGAAGCTTCTGTAAAGCAAAGGACACTGTCAGTAAGACAAAAAGGCTACCTTCTGACTGGGAGAAGATCTTCACCAACCCCTCATCAGATAAAGGCCTGATCTCCAAAATATATAAAGAACTCAAGAAACTAGACACTAAAACTCTAATTAACCCAATTAAAAAAATGGGGTTCTGATCTGGACAGAGAATTCTCAACAGAAGAACTCCGAATGGCCAAAAGACACTTAAGGTCATGTTCAACATCCTTAGCGATCAGGGAAATGCAAATCAAAACAACTATGAGATACCATTTTACACCAGTCAGATTAGCTAACGTCAGAAACACCAATGATAGCCTATGCTGGAGAGGATGTGGAGAGAGGGGAACTCTCATCCATTGTTGGAGGGAATGCAAACTTGTACAGCCACTGTGGAAATCAGTGTGGCGGTTTCTCAGGAAACTGGGAGTCAACCTCCCTCAGGACCCAGCAATTCCACTCTTGGGAATATACCCAAGAGATGCCCTATCATACTACAAAATCATTTGTTCGGCTATGTTCATAGCAGCACTATTTGTAATAGCCAGAACCTGGAAACAACCTAGGTGCCCCTCAATTTAAGAGAATTTCTTATTTCCTCTTTAAGAGTTTCAAACATTCTCTTGAAATTATTTTTTGGTCATTTTCTTCTGCTTCATTTATATTTGGTTGTTCGGGTCTTGCTGTTGTAGACTCTTTAGGTTTTACTGGTGCTGTGTTGCTGTTTGTGGTATTATATGTGTTCTTACCTTTGCTACTCATCTTTTCCTTTAATAAGTGTGGTTGGGGCTGTCTGAGATTCTTTTGAATAATCTTTCAGATGCCAGTGTAGCCAAAGCTCAGATGGTTGTTCCTCTTGGTACAATCAGTGCCACAGTTCTAGTTTCCCTGTTGGTTACTTCATGTTCCTGAAGGTAGCTCAACACTACTTTCCTTTGCTCTGCTCCCTTGGAGTTTACTGTCTCAGGCCTAGTTTGGCCTAGGTTACTGGCTTTGACATTTTTCAGTAATTCCTAGACTGGAACTCCTCCTATAGAAGTCCCTGGCTTGGAGTTGGTCCTTCAAAGGGTTTTGGTTCCAGTCTACCGATTCAGCGTTCCCAGGCACAGGTGTGCCCGGAACCTCAGAGGACCTGACTCAGGCTCACTCCCTCAGAGGTCTCAGACTCACACTCAGACCCACAGAGATTTCAAATTCCTGCCTATTCCCTGTAATATCCCAGACCAATGCCCAGACTCACAGAGGTCCTGGCTCAGGTCTACACTCTCTGAGATCCCAGACTCACACCTGGCCCCACAGAGATCTCTGGTTCCTGCCTACTCCCTCAGATGTCCCAGATTCATGTCCAGACTGGCAAAGGTCCTGGCTCAGGCCTAGTTCCTGGGAGATCCTAGACCCACAGAGAGATCCTGGCTTAGGTCTACTCCCATGAAAGTCCCAGAAGACACCAGAAATTGGAAAGATCTCTCATGTTCTTGAGTAGGCAGAATTAACTTCGTAAAAATGGCAATCTTACAATTCTACAAATTCAATGCAATACCCATCAAAATCCCGCAAAATTCTTCACAGATCTCAAAACAACAGTGCTCAACTTGATATGGAAAAGCAAAAAACCCAGGATAGCTAAAACAATCATGTACAATGAAAGAAATTCTGGAGGCATCACATTCCTGACTTCAATCTCTACTTCAGAGCTACAGTACTAAAAACAGCCTGGTATTGGTATAAGAACAGACAGGATGACCAGTGGAACAGAATAGAAGACCCGGATTTTAATCCACACACCTTCGAACACCTGATTTTTGACAAAGAAGCAAAAAATATCAAATGGGAAAAAGAAAGCATATTTAACAAATGGTGCCAGCATAACTGGATATCGACATGTAGAAGAATGAAAATAGACCCATATCTATTATCATGTACAAAACTAAACTCCAAATGGATCAAAGACCTCAAAATAAAGCCAGCCACACTGAACTTTATAGAAGAGACTGTGGGAAGTACACTTGAATGCATTGGTACAGGAGACCACTTCCTAAATATAACCCCAGTAACACAGACGTTGAGAGAAACAATTAATAAATGGGACCTCCTGAAGCTGAAAAAACTTCAGTAAAGCAAAGGACATGGTCAACAAGACAAAACGACAGCCTGCAGAATGGGAAAAGATCTTCACTAACTCCACATCAGATGGAGGTCTGATCTCCAAAATATACAAGGAACTCAAGAAATTGGTCACCAAAATAACACACAATCCAATATTTTTAAAAATGGAATACAGACATAAACAGAGAACTTTCAACAGAGGAATCTAAAATGGCCGAAAGACACTTAAGGAAATATTCAACATCCTTAGTCATCAAAGAAATGCAGATCAAAAGAACTCTGAGATTCCATCTTACATCTGTATAAATTGCCAAGACCAAAATCATTAATGACAACTTCTGCTGGAGAGGTTGTGGAGAAAAGGGAACACTTCTTCACTGATGGAGGGAATGTAAGCTGGTACAGCCTTTTTGTATGTCAGTGTGGCAATATCTCAGAAGATAAAGAAACAACCTTCCTCAAGACCCATTAATACCACTTTTGGGTATATATTCAAAGGATGCTCAATCATGCCACAAGGACATGTGCTCAACTATGTTCATAGCAGCATTGTTTGTCACAGCCAGAACCTGGAAACAACCTAAATGCAGCCTGAATGAAGAATGGATAAGGAAAATGTGGTACATTTACACAATGGACTACTATACAGCAGAAAAAAATAACATCTTGAATTTTGCAGGAAAATGAATGGAGCTAGAAAACATTATTTTGAGTGAGGTAACACAGACACCAAAAGACAATTATTGCATGTACTTACATATAAGTGGTTTTTAAGCATAAAGAAAAGAAAACAGCCTACAAACCACAATCCCAGAGAACTTAGACAACAATGAGGACACTAAGAAAGACTTACATAGATCTAATCTACAGGGGAAGTAGAAAAAACACAATCTCCTAAGTAAAATGGGAGCATGGAGACCTTGGGGGAGGATTGAAGGAGGAGGGGAGCAGAGAAAAATGTAGAGCTTAATAAAAATCAATTAAAAAAAAGATAGTGAGACCCAAAGAACAGAAAAGAGGGGTATGAAAAGTCCTTTTAATATGGCATAGCCATTGCTATCCTGAACACACAGCAAATGAGGTGGTATGCATGTGACCGTAACACATAAAGGACATGATAGTAGCAAGTGGAGTTAGTTAAAGAGAAGACAAGTCAGAGAATTTGATATGGTTCTGAAAACATAGTATGGTTGTAAGTGAGTGTTACATCTCTGGATCTTCAAAGAGACAGCTGTGAAGACTGGAGCTGCAGTAAGACAGCTCTGGAGACAAAATTATCCTGATTTGGAGTATAAAGCTATACCTGCAGCTACAATAGAACAGCTCTGCAGGCTGTAATTTGAATAGAATACCTCTGGAGAGAATGGTATTCTGACTTGTTGGGAAATCAGGCTATACCTGAAGCTGCAACAAGACAGCTCTAAAAACTGGATAAGGATTTATTGGTAAGTAAGGATATACCTGAAGGGTACTGATGTAAACAGAGAATTCTCAAAAGAAGAATCTCAAATGCCTGAGAGACCCTAAAGTAAATATTCAACATCCTTAGCCATCAGGGCAATACAAATCAAAATAACTCTGTGATACCATTTTACACCAGTCAAAATGACTAAGATTTAAAAAAAACCAATGATACCTTTTGCTGGAGAGGATGCACAGTAAGAGGAACACTCCTCCATTGCTGGTAGGAATGGGAAATTGCAAAACCACTTTGTAAATCAGTATGGAGGTTCTCAGAAAATTGGGACTCAACCTACCTCAGGATCCAGCAATACTACTCTTTGGCATATATCCAAAAGATGCTCAATCATACTACAAGGACATTTTTCAACTCTGTTAATGCGGCATTATTTGTAATAGTATAGCCTGGAAACTACCTAGATGTCCCTCAACCAAATAATGGATAAAGAAAATGTGGTACACTTACACACTTACACAATGGAGTACTACTCAGAGCAAAAACAAAAACAAAAAACAAAAAAGAACACAGCAACAAAAAACAATGATGACATCTTGAAAATTGCATGAAAATGGATGGAACTAGAAAAACCATCCTGAGTAAGGTAACCAAGACCCCTAAAGATGAGCATGGTAGTCCTCACTCATAAGTGGATGCTATCTGTAAAGCAAAGATAGAAAGCATATAATCCATGCCCCCAGAGAAGTTAATTGACAATTAGAACCCAAAGAGCAGTCAGGAAAAGGAGAGGGAGAGGGAGTGGGGGAGGAAGAGGGAAATGGGAGGAGGTGGAAATTTAAAAAGAATAAAAAGAAAATTAATTAAATTTACAAGAAAATGAACAGAAATAAAATTGTACGGAATTAGTCAATTTATATTATGTGTTATCTCAAAAGCCCAAAACTTATTTTCAAGCTCCCCTTGAAGGATATGGTTTTATTTTCCTAGTTGTATCTATAAAGAGTAAATATTTTTACTCTTTTGCATGTTTACATGTTTCAGTTATGTGTGACTTGTAATTTTAGAGATCTACATATAGCGTCATAACAATAGTTAATCTCCTATGTACTTACAAATCACTGAGAGTAGGCCAAAAATAGTTTGTGATACACAAGAATAAAAATAATTATATAAAGAGAAAAAACAGTGAGAACCCTAAGAGAAACATACATAGATCCCCAGGTGAAAGGGGAACTAATCAAGATTCCTTGAGAAAATTGAAAGCATGTGGGTGGGAGTAGAAGTGAGGGTAGAAGGTGAGGAAGAGGATAGAAGGGAAGGGTGGAGAACTTGAGGGAATAGGATGGTCAGGATGGGGAATGACAGAGACGGAGAGCAAAGAATGAGATGTCTTGACTGAGGGAGCCATTATGGGGCTAGCAAGAAACCTTGCACTAGAGAAATTCCCAGGATTCCACAAGGATAACCCAAGTTAAGACCATAAGCAGTAGTGGAGAGGATGCCTGTACTGACCATGCCCTGTAGTCAGATTAATGACTATCTTAAATGTTACCATAACCTTCACCTAGCAACTGATGGAAGCAGAACCATAGATTCACAGTAGAGAACTGGGCTGATCTCCCAAAGTTCAGGTGAAGAGTAAGAAGAGTGAGAATTTGAGCAAAGAGGTTAAGTAGATGATGGGGATACACACTGAAACAGCTTATCTGAGCAAATAGAAACCCACCAACTCTGGCCTAACAGAGAAGGAACCAGCATAGGACCAAACTATGTGCTTGGAATGTGGGTGACAGTTGTATGGCTGGGGAAGACAGTGGGGCCACTGGCAGTGGAGCCAGGATTTATCCCTACTGCTTGTACTGACTTATTGGAACTCATTGTCTTTAGATGGATACCTTGGTCAGGTTAGATATAGTCAAAAGGGCCTGGGTCCTGCCTCAAAGAAACGTGCTAGACTTTGTTGACTCTCATAGGAAGCCTTATTTATCTTGCTGATTTTTCTCAAAGAACCAGCTCTTTGTTTCATTGATTCTTTGTATTATTTTCTTTGTTTCAATTTTATTGACTTCAGCTCTCAATTTGATTACTTCCTGTCATCTCCAGCTCCTGGATGAGTCTGCTTCTTTTTGTAGTAGAGTTTTTCAGGTATGTTATTAAGTCCCTAGTGTTAGAATTCTCCACTTCCTTTATGTGGGCACTAAGTACTTTGTACTTTCCTCCTAGCAGTGATGTTATAGTGTCACATAGGTTTGGGTACATTGTGCTTTCATTTTCATTGAATTTTAGGAAGACTTTAATTTCCTTATTTATTTCTTCCTTGACCTAAGGGTGTTCTAATATAGCACTGTTCAATTTCCATGAGTTTGTAGCCTTTCTGAGAGTGGTGTAGTTGTTAACTTCTAACTTTAAATCATGATGATCCAATAGTATACAGAAGGCTATACCAAATTTTTTGCATTCTTTGCTTTGTTACTGAATATGTGAACAATTTTAGAGAAGCTTCCATGAGGCACTGAGAAAAAGATATATTCTTTTGTGTTTAGATGAAATGTTCTATATATGTCTGTAAAGTTCATTTGAGTCATGGTATTTGTTAGTTCTCTTATTTCTCTGTTAAGTATCTTTTTGTTTGGCCTGTCAATTGAAGAGAGTGAGGTGTCAAAGTCTCCTACTATTAGGGTGTGAGGCTTGATGTGCAATTTAAGCTTTAGTAATGTTTCTTTTACATATGTTAGTGCTCTTGTTTCTGGGCATAGATGTTCAGGATTAAGATTTCATCTTGATGGATTTTTTTCTGTTATGAGTAAGAAGTGTCCTTCTCCATCTCTTCTGATTGATTTTAGTTTGAAGTCTATTTTGTTAGATATTAGAATAGCCACACCATCTTGTTTCTTAGGTCTATTGGATTGGAAAATCTTTCCCCAATCATTTACTCTGAGGTAATGTCAGTCTTTGATGTTGAAGTAAATCTCTTGTTTACAGCAGAAGGTGAAATCCTGCTTTCTTATTCATTCTGTTATGTTGCATCTTTTAATTCACCTTTTAATTCACCTTTTAATGGGTGAATTGAACCCATTGATATTAGGAGATATTAAAGATCAGTAACTGTTAATTTTTGTTATTTTTCATAGGTAGTATTTCCCTTCTGTGGGGTTTGCTGATGTAAGGTTATCTGATGCCTGTGTTTTTTTGAGTACAGATAGCTTCCTTGGGTTCAAGTATTTCTTCTAGTATTTTCTGTAGATCTGGATTTGTAGATAGGTATTGTTTACATCTGGTTTTATCATGGAATATCTTGTTTTCTCCACCCATAGTGATTGAAAGTTTTGCTGGTTATAGTAGTCTGGTGGTGTGGGAGGTCCTTCTGTCTATGTGTTGCTTTTATTGGTTAATAAATAAAAAACTACTTTGAGCCTGTGACAGGGAAGAACAGAAGAAGATGGTGAAAGCTAGGCTGTATGCCGGGAGAAAGAAGGGTGGAGTCAGGGAGAATCCATGGTGCAGCCACCAGAGTTAGACATGCCAAAACTTTACAGGTAGGCCATTGCCATGTAACAATACATAGTCTAGTAGAAATGGGTTAAATTAATATGTAAGAGTTAGCCAATAAGAAGTTAGAAATAGTGGGTGGGTCAAAAAGTAATTTAATTAATACAGTTTATGTGTGGTTATTTTGGGTCTAAACTAGCCAGGCAGCCGGAAAACAATAAGATTCCTCATACAACAGACTGTCGTGCCAACATGAGTAATTATATCTACATAAAAACCTGTGAAAGCTTAAAAAGTAATCTTAGACACAAAAGAACAGAGTGAAGCATGATTTGATAGCAGCATTTAATTGGGTGGCCTTTGTTTGCTAGAAGCAAGCAGAGGCATGGCTCCTTTAAGAGAGGTTTTCCTGATTTAGCCATCGGAGAAAAAGTGCTGTGCAGTTTTAAAATGTGGCTTCCTGGGGCCATCCTGCCAGCACAAACTCCAGCTATGGAGCATTTAAATGGCATTTGTGGGCACGGCTGTTTGTGTGCCCACTCGGGGTCAGGAGGAAAGTAGCTAGGACCAGATCAGCATCCCCCACCTGACCAGGTGGTGGGATCAGAACTTCTAGGCATGCACAAGCAGGTGAGCATGTGGATTCCTGCCACCATACACAGAGATATTTCCAGGTCTCACAGTGTGCTGCAGGACAGATTTAGCTATTACTCAGATAAAAAGGGTTTATGTACTGCACGCTCATTCTCAGAGTTAAAATGCTCATCATGGCTCATACTTGGCAGCCCCAGAACTGGCAGTAATGGTACCTCCATCATTTTAAAAGTGGAGAGAGGTGGAGCCAACATCCAAAGCAGCTTCAACCAAACTGCTTATACCATTTTAAAAGCTCTTCAAGACAGTGAAGAATTACAGACAATGCAATAAAGACAGATTTAGACATAAAAGAACTCTAAATGGGCCACAGTGTTGGATAAATGGACATAGGCTTGGGAGAGAGAACAAACAAAGTCTTTAAAGAGAAAAAGTACAGACAGTCATAGATTAAAAGGAGTAAAGAAAACCAAGTCATGTAAATATGAACTATACACAGAGAGCTTGTATTATGTATATTATTGTGTTTTCTTTATTTTTTTACTGTACAGGAGACATTTCATTGTATAGGCTGCTAAGCTAAACCAGCATGTATATTATAAAGGTATTTAACTTCATAATTTGGATCCAAGGATATGTTGCTTTGGAAAAGAGGTTCTTCTTTTGATTTCACAAAGGATGAGAATCTGTGGATTCATTCCAGGCTAATATTGTTTGATAGAACATAACCCCCTGAGAGGTTGCCATGAACACCCTCAAAAATTACTTCATCCAATAAACAGCAAGAAGAAGTTTGGACAAAACTACAATCATATTCTCAAATATTGTTTATAAATGGTTGTTTACATTTAAAGGGGGATATGCTACAGAGATTTGCATTGGTATGGATCTTGGTTTATTGGTACAAATTTATGGTCAATTGGGGATCTCTCCTTGGACCGGGGATCCCCTTTATAATCAAGTCTCTTGTAAACCCTAAAATGATTCCCCTAGCTGAGGTATATACCTGCCTGATCCCATATCCATCCTTCCTCCCTCCCCCCATCCCAGTCCCCCAATCTTTCCCCAATCCTCCCCTACTCCCTTCTCTCTAACCCTCTCCCCTTCCGACAACCCTCCCACCCCCCCCATGCACCCGAGGTTACCTGGGACTCTTGTCTACTTCCTACCTCCTGGCGGATAGCTAAATAATCTTCATCAGGTTCATCTTCTTATTTAGCTTCTCTAGGATCACGAACAATAGGCTCAAAGACCTTTAATTATGGTTAGAGTCCACTTATGAGTGAATACATACCGTGTTCCTCTTTTTGGGTCTGGCTTACCTCACTCAGTAAAGCGTTTTCTATTTCCATCCATTTGCATGCAAAATTCAAGATGTCATTGTTTTTTACCGCTGAGTAAAACTCTAATATGTATATGTTCCACACCTTTTTTAACCATTCTTCTATTGAGGGGCACCTAGGCTGTTTCCAGGTTCTGGCTATTACAAATAGTGCTGCTATGAACATAGTAGAACAAATGCTTTTGTAGTATGTTAGGGAATCTCTAGGGTATATTCCCAAGAGCGGAATTGCTGGGTCCTGAGGGAGGTTGACTCCCAGTTTCCTGAGAAACCGCCACACTGATTTCCACAGTGGCTGCACAAGTTTGCATTCCCACCAACAATGGATAAGTGTTCCCCTCATTCCACATCCTCTCCAGCATAGGCTATCATTGGTGTTTTTGAGTTTGGCTATTCTGACAGGTGTAAGATGATATCTCAAAGTTGTTTTGATTTGCATTTCCCTGATCGCTAAGGAGGTTGAGCATGACCTTAAGTGCTTTTTAGCCATTCGAAGTTCATCTGTTGTGAATTCTCTGTTAAGTTCAGTACCCCATTTTTTAATTGGGTTAATTAGAGTTTTAGTGTCTCTGGACAGAGGAGAGGGTGCCTGAACCGGCCTTGGCCCACAACCATACTGATAAATATTTTGCATGTCACCATAGAACCCCTCATCTGGCGATGGATGGAGATGGAGGCGGAGAACCACGTTGGAACACTGGACCTAGCTCCCTAGATCCAAATGCGAGGCAGAAGGAAAGAGAACATGAGCAAAGAAGGCAAGGGCACAGGAAACCTTCATCCGACGTTGGATGGCGATACAGATGGAGACCCATATTGGAACACCGAACTGAGCATTCCACGGTCCAAATTAGGAGCAGAAGGATGAAGAAAATAAAAAAAGTAATCAGGACTACGAGGGATGCGAGCACCCACTGATACAAGGGGACTGATATAATGAGAGTTCACCAAGGCCTGTTGGACTGGGACTGAACGAGGACGTGATCCAACCAGATTCTCTGAATGTGGCTGGCCCAGAGCCTTTTTGAAAGGCCATTGACAATGACACTGGGACTTGCTTCCTCTGCATATGCTGGATTTTGGTGCTCCAGTCTGTTTGGACTCTCACCTTCCCTGGACCTGGAGGGAGGGGGGAGGAGCTTGAACTTCCCACAGGGCGGGAGACCCTGACTGCTCTGGGGGGTGGAGAGGGAGGAGGAGAGGGAGTGGGGGGAGTGGGAGGGTGTTGGGAGGAGGGGCTGAAATGGAAACTTTTATAATTTAATAAAAAAAATCCAAAAAAAAAAGAAAATTCACTTAAGAAACTACAAAAAAAAATTATGGTCAATTTTGATATATGTATATTTCTGCCCTTGATTAAGAAATTGTGATTGTGTAGTTGATTTAAAAATGTAGTGTATAATTAAGAAATATAGGTTAATAGATAGTCATCTATGATAGTCAAGTTTGTAGTCATGTTATTTAGGTTTTCAACGTATATAGAGATATATTTTAGTTAGGTATTTTTCAAATCTTCCAGAGACCTTCAGAATATGGCATTTAAAAATGTTTTTAGAACTTAGGACTTTTCATGACAATGAGACACATCTGCTCCTGGCAACACCAATTACTTCAAGAGCAATAGAAGAGGCTCTTCATGGAGTTTGATAACCATTTGGGCAATAAACTGCTCTTGCCTGGACTGTTGATGAACTGGACAAGCAAGCTCCACAGGAAAATGACTGCTGGACTTGACTAAGTTGAGACTGTCCTTCAGGGTTCCTGCTTCATAAAAGAGTCTGCTAGACATTCATCAAGAGACAGAAAAAAGTGACTGACAAGCTACCAATATAGGTAGAACTGTCTTTAAAATTTCCTGCTTTGTGGAAAAGTCTGCTGGATACTATGGACCCCAATGGTACATAAAAACATTGGGTAACTCTCCAGACAACAAGATGTCTCTGCCATTTCTAGAGCTTTGGAAGTTGCTTACAATGTACATCCTCTTTACTTAGGTAATATTACATCCTTCTGGAGTTTTTAATGGAGTTGAAGAATAGATAGTTATAAGTATAGCTTTCCTTATTTATAATAAAAGACAAAGTAGATATAAATATTGCAACTGTAATTCTTGCTTGATGCCTGTTTTGTTATATGCAATTTTACTACGTTGAAGTTAAAAACTTCCTTTTCATTTAAACAGAAAAGGGGAGGTGATATGGGTTCCCCTCTGTATGCTGTGAATATCATTTGTTAAGAAAGGAACTGATTTAGACCCATGGCAGAGCTATGAGGGAACAGAGTTAGGTGGAGAAAACAAAACTGAATTCCGGGAGAAAGAAGGGTAGAGTCAGAGAGAAGCCATGTAGCCCCACCGGACATGAACACCAAAACTTTACCTGGTAAGCCACAGCCACATGGTGATACACAGATTAATAGAAATGAGTTAAATTAATATGTAAGAGTTAGCCAATAAGAAGTTAGAACTAATGGGCCAAGCAGTAATTTAAATAGTATAGTTTCTGTATGATTATTTCGGTGATGAGCAGTTGGGAACCAACAAGCAGCATCCTTCAATATATTATCTATACTACTCTTAGGAATATTCTTAAATGGTGCTTCATCTTACCACCATGACCTATGCTCAAATATATTTACTGTTTTTTTTAGCCATGATAGCCATAAATTAGACATTGACAACTTCAATGTCCTCCAACAGAAGAAAGGTTAAAGAAAATGTGGTATATTTTCACAATGGAATTTTTCTTAGACATTAAACAAAATTACATCATGAAAAATTTGCACGCAAATGGATGGAAATAGAAAATAATCATCTATGGTAAGGTAAACCAGGTCCATACATACAAATATGGTATATATTAACTTATATGTGGATATTAGTTATTAAAGAAATAATTGATAACCAAGCTGCAATCCACAGAACCACAAAGAATAGATACAAATTAAGGTACTTAGTGAAATAAATCAATCTCATTAGAAAGTAAAATAGATTAGATAAACATGGACAGAGAGTTGGCTGAAATGGAGGATCAAGTGGAAAGAAGAGGGGTCTATGGGAGGATATATCTAGCGATAATACTATAAAGGGCATATGAGGTGTATTGTAAAAATCTAATATAGAAAAACTACCTAAAGTTTATACATTTGTGAAGATCTAAAAAAATCACCAAATAGTGGGGAAACAGATTCCAACTGACCATCTATTGTCACCTGACAAAGATTCCAGTACCAGAATTGTGTTAAATCTAATTTACTTATTACTCCAAGAGTCCTGATGGTAATCTCCTCAAAATACAGACTGCTTTTAGGACTATAACTTGCTTTCTTCAAACTGATACAAGGTCCTTTTACTAATGATAGCATCTATACAACTCACTGAATATGAATATGTTAACATAATGCCTCCATAAGGATATTCTTCCTATGTTGCATCTTGGTACAAGATGGTACTTGGAATACTATCAAAAGAAAAATATAACACCAAACCAGTCACAAACCCTTTATCCAAGCTTCTGTACTATGAGGAAGATATCTTAGGGCAATGGTGGCACAAAACTTATGAGAATAACCAACCAATGCCTGATTTGACCTAAGGCCAATTCTGCAAGATGCTACTCATACTCAACACTGTTGGGTAACAAAGAATTGAGACTAGATAGCTCAATGTCCAAGAATGAAGCAGCAGTTTACAATACATACATACATACATACATACATACATACATACATACATACACACATACATACACACACATGTGTGTGTATAATTATATGTATGTACAATTATATACATATATGCCTAACTGTATCTTCAGACAACTCTGACAAAGAAAGTAAAAATGTACAATAAAAATTTAAAATATTAATAAAGTAATTGACAACAATATCAAGAAGTGGGACACCCCATAGGCTCATAGATACCTAGGGTTAATATAGTCAAAATGGCCACTGTACCCAGAGCAATCAACATATTCAATGCACAGCCCATCAAAATTGTTTTTTAATTGAATTATTTATTTTAAAAAACTTTTCTTATTTTACATACCAACCCCAGTTCCCACTCCCTCCCCTTCTCCTGATGCCTCCACTTTCCCCCCAACTCATCCCCATCCACTCCTCACAGAGGGTAAGTCTTCCCATGAGGAGCCAACAAAGTCTAGAACATTGCTTTGACACAGGACCATGACCCTCCCCACTATATCTAGGCTGAGTAAAGTATCCCTCCAAAGGGAATGGGTTCCAAAAATCAAGTTTCAGCAGTAGGAATGAATTCTGGCTCCAGTGTCAGTAATCCCAGTATCTACCAGTGCCAGGCAATTGTCAGTTTAGAGGGCCTTGTTTGATCCTATACTGGTTTCCCCTATTGTCAGACCAGAGTCAGTAAATTCCCATTAGTTCATGTAAGCTATTTCAGTGGGTATCCCCATCATTGTCTTGATGCCTTTGCATATATTATCACTCTTCCTTGTCTTGACTGGACTCTGGGAGCTCAGCCCAGTTCATCATTGTGGATTTCTCCATCTTCTTCCTGTTGCTGGATGAAGGTTCTGTGGTGACTGTTAAGATAGTCATCAATTTGATTACAGTGGAAGGTCATTTCAGGCACCCTATCCACTATTGTGTAAGGTCTTAGCTGGATCATCCTTGTGGATTCATAGGAATTTCCCTAGTGCCAGATTTCTTGTGAGACCCATAATGATTTACTCAATCAAGGTATATCTTTCCTTGATCTCCCTCTCTGTCCTTTCCCCATCTTGACCATCCTGTTACCTCAAGTTTTCCTCCCCCTCCCCTTTATCCCTCCTCCTTCCTTGCTGGCCTCCCTTCTCCACCCATCCCCATACTCCCAATTTTTTAAGGAGGTCTTTCTATTTCCCTATCCTAGGAGGATCCATGTATGTTTCTCTTAGAGTACTCCTCATTACTTAGCTTCTCTGGGGTCATGGACTATAAGCTTGTTATCTTTTTTCTTACATCAAGTATCCACTTATGGCTAAGTATATACTGTACTTGTCTTTCTGGATCTGAATTACCTCACTCAGGATGGGGTTTTTTTTGTTCCATCCATTTTTGTGCAAATTTTAAAATGTCATTGCTTTTTACTTCTGAATAGTATTCCATTTCGTAAACGTACCACATTTTCTTTATCCATTCTTTGGTTGAGGGACATCTAGATTGTTTCCAGGTACTGGATATTAGGAATAAAGCTTCTATAAACATACTTGAGCAAATATCCTTCTAGTATGATTGAGTATCCTTTGGGTATATTCCCAAGAGTGATAGGACTGAGTTTTGAGGTAGGCTGATTCCCAGTTTTCTGAGAAACTGGTATACTGGTTTCCAATGTGACTATGCAAGTTTGAATTCCCACCAACAATGGAAGAGTGTCCCCTTACTTTTCATCCTCTCTGTCATAAGCTATAATTGATTTTTTTTAATTTAACCATTCTGACTGCTGTAAGATTGTATTTCTGAGTTATTTTGATTTGTGTTGCCCTGATGACTAAGAATGTTGAATATTTACTTGAGGGTTTTTTGGCCATTTGAGATTTTTCTGCTGAGAATTCTCTGTTAGGTTCTAAACTCAATTTTCAAATTGGGTTATTTAGTATTTTGATGTCTAATTTATTTGGTTCTTTATATATTTTAGAGATCACTCCTTTGTCTGATGGGAGGCTTGTGAATATCTTTTCCCATTCAGTTTTATTGACTGTGTTATTCGCTTTACAGAAGCTTCTCAGATTCAGAAGGTACCATTTATTTATGTTGCTCTCAATATCTGTACAACTGGCATTATATTTGGGAAGTGTTCACATGTGCCCATACATTCAAGACTACTTCCAACTTTTTGTTCCATGAGATTCAGTGTAGCTGGTTATATTGAGGTCTTTGATTCATTTGGACTTAAGTTTTGTGCATGGGGATAAATAAGGATCTATTTACATTCTTCTTCATGTTTTCATCCATTTATGCTAGTACCACTTGTTGAAAATACTTTCTTTTTCCATAATTTTATCTTCTTTCTCAAAATCAGGTGCTCAAAGGTGTGTGGATTAATATCAGGCTCTTCAATTCCATTCCATTGGTCCATGCTACTGATTCAGGATCAGGAATATCAAATTTAAAAGTTTGTCACACTTCTTTGCTGTCAACATCTCTCCCTGTGGCAAAGAGTTGTATTAGATCCTTTATCTTCTAATATTTTACTATCAAACATGCTTACTATTTACCTATTTGATTCATGCATTTCTCACAAGTTTTTTCTCATTCTCATGTATTTTCTCATATGACACATTGACTGGGATGGTGGCCACACAGGACTGTTTCTTGTTAAGTTAGAAATAAAATCAAAGTAAATTTATTATGGGGAAATGCTATTATTATTATTATTATTATTATTATTATGTGATTACCATGAACATCTCCTAGAACACATTTCCTAATTTTGTATGCATTGTGGAGTGCATAAAAGCATTTGTCCCCCAAAGCTAAAAACCTTGTTATGATTCTGACTACATCCTTTATTTCAGTGTGTGGGAGCACATAAATGTTGTCTTTATGCTGAAGTATCATAATGATTTTATTTAACCTTTCTTGGCTTCTTAGAACCAATATTTAATAATTTAAAAATCCATACTTCAGTAAATAGGTCACAGAAGGAGGCATTCATCATATGCAGCCCATCAGAAAACCCTTATTTTTACATACCCAACACAAGATACAAGAAAATCAGCATTCTTGTAAGTCTGTGAATATTTTCTTATAGCTTCTTTTTTCAGGGTGACCACATATTTTATGAAAGCGGATATTTCATTAACCTGCTTTTGATTTAATCTGTCAGTACACTAGGTGTTAAGCCAGTATCCTATGTTTGGTTTTTCATCATGTCCTCTGTATCCTACAATTGCTCTTGGTACACATAAATCTTCATCCCTTGAACTTACCCATTGACTTAATGAACATATTCTAAGACCTGAGTGAGGGCTCAACAGCTCAAGAGCTCCTGAAAGTCAAGTGATGAAATGACTTCTAAGCTTCAGAGAATAATTACACTACCCAGAAGGCTGAGATATGGAAGAGAGTTTACATTTGTAACAAGTGTCCAGATGATACTAATACAGTTTCTTCTAACCAGCATTTTAATTTGAAAGTAGATTCTTCTCACAGATAATACATCCCAACCAAATCTTCCCTCTCCCCACTCCTATCAGCTACTTTCCCCACATCTCCCTGCTCCCCAATCCACTCCACCTCCATTTCCCTCAGGAAAGGAGACAAGAGACAAAAATCAAACATGGCAAAACCAAAAAACCATCTTTTACCCTGCCACATTAATGAAACTTTATCAGCTGAAGAAGTTGCCTAGTAGACTTTTTGAGATCACATCTGCAAATAGTGAGAGGTTGACTTCTTTCTTTCCAATTTGTATAGCCTTGAACCACTTTTGTTTTCTTTTTGCTGTAGTTAGAACTTCAAGAATTATGTTGAATGGATATGGAGAGAATGAACAGCCTTGTCTTGTTCCTGATTTTAGTGGAATCACTTTTAGTTTCTTTCCATTTAATTTGATTGTGCCTGTTGGCTTATTGTATATTGCTTTTAATATTTATATATGTTTCTTTTATCCCTGATCTTCCAAAGACCTTTATTATGAATATGTATTGTATTTTATTGAATGTTTTTGAGCATCTAATGACAAGATCATATGGATTTTTTTCTTTCAGTTTATTTATATGCTGGATTACACTGATAGATTTTCATATGTTGAACCATTCTTGCCCTTTTGGGGATGAAGTCAACTTGATCATAGTAGATAATATTTTTGATGTGTTCTTGGATTCGATTTGCCAGTATTTTACTGAGTATTTTTGCCTCCATGTTCATGAGTGAGATTTGTCTGTAATTCTCTTTCTTGTTTGAGTCTTTGTGTGGTTTCAGTATTCAAGTACCTGAAGCATCATAAAAAAGATTGCAGTAATGTTCTTTCTGTTTCTATTATGTGGAACAATTTGAGGAGTATAGGTGTTAGCCCTTATTTGAAATTCTGGTATACTTCTACACTGAAGCCATCTGGACCTGGGCTTTTTTATTGGTTGGGATGATTTTGATGACTGCTTCTTTTTCTTTGCAGGTTATGGGTATATTTAAATTTTTCACCTGGTCTTGATCAGTTTTGATATGTGGTACCTATCCAGAAAATTTTCATTTCTTTTACATTATCCAATTTTGTAGAGTACAGATTTTTGTAGTGTGACTTAATGAATCTCTGGATTTTCTTGGTGTCTGATGTTATGCCCCCGCTTTTCATTTCTGATTTTGTTAATTTGGGTGTTCTCTCTGTGTCTTCTGATTAGTTTTGATAAGAGTTTGTCTATTTTCTGTTAGTCGCGAAGAATTAGAAGCTGTTATCAAAAATCTCCCTACCAAAAAAAGCCCAGGACCAGATGGTTTCAATGCAGAATTCTACCAGAACTTCCAGGAAGAGCTAATACCTATACTCCTTAACGTATTCCACAATATAGAAACAGAAGAGTCATTGCCAAACTCCTTTTATGAAGCTACAGTTACCCTAATACCAAAACCACACAAAGACACAACCAAGAAAGAGAATTACAGGCCAATCTCACTCATGAACATCGACGTGAAAATTCTCAATAAAATACTGGCAAACCGAATCCAAGAACATATTAGAAATATTATCCATTATGATCAAGTCGGCTTCATTCCAGAGATGCAGGGCTGGTTCAACATACGCAAATCTATCAATGTAATCCATCATATAAATAAAGTGAAAAAAAAAACCATGTGATCATCTCACTAGATGCTGAAAAAGCATTTGACAAAATCAACACCCATTTATGATAAAGGTGTTCGAGAGACTAGGGATACAAGGATCATACCTAAATATAATAAAAGCAATATACAGCAAGCCGACAGCTAACATCAAACTAAATGGAGAGAAACTCAAAGCCTTTCCACTAAAATCAGGAACGCGACAAGGCTGTCCACTCTCTCCATACCTCTTCAATATAGTGCTTGAAGTTCTAGCAATAGCAATAAGACAACATAAGGAGATCAAGGGGATTCAAATTGGAAAGGATGAAGTTAAACTTTCATTATTTGCTGACGATATGATAGTATACATAAGTGACCCCAAAAACTCTACCACAGAACTCCAACAGCTGATAAACACCTTTAGTAACGTGGCAGGATACAAGATCAACTCCAAAAAATCGGTTGCCCTCCTATACACAAAGGATAAAGAAGCAGAGAGGGAAATCAGAGAAACATCACCTTTCATGACAGCCACAAATAGTATAAAATATCTTGGGGTTACTCTAACCAAGGAAGTGAAAGACCTATTTGACAAGAACTTTAAGTCTTTGAAGAAAGAAATTGAGGAGGATACCAGAAAATGGAAAGACCTCCCCTGCTCTTGGATTGGAAGAATGAACATAGTAAAAATGGCAATTCTACCAAAAGCAATCTATAGATTCAATGCAATCCCCATCAAAATCCCATCAAACTTCTTCACAGACTTTGAGAGAACAATAATCAAGTTTATACGGCAAAACAAAAAACCCAGGATAGCCAAAACAATCTTATACAATAAAAGAACTTCTGGAGGCATTACCATCCCTTACTTCAAACTCTATTACAGAGCTACAGTATTGAAAACAGCTTGGTATTGGCATAAGAACAGAGAAGTCGACCTATGGAATCGAATAGAAGACCCAGATATTAACCCACAAACCTATGAACACCTAATTTTCGACAAGGGAGCTAAAGGTATACAATGGAAGAAGGAAAGCATCTTTAACAAATGGTGCTGGCATAACTGGATTTCAACCTGTAAAAGAATGAAAGTAGATCCATATCTATCACCATGCACAAAAATCAAGTCCAAATGGATTAAAGACATCAACATTAATCCGTCCACTTTGAGCCTGATAGAAGAGAAAGTGGAAGTAGTCTACAAGATATAGGCACAGGAGGCCTCTTCCTAAGTAGGACCCCAGCAGCACAGACAATAAGAGAAACAATGAAAAAAATGGGATCTACTAAAACTGAGAAGCTTCTGTAAAGCAAAGGACACTGTCAATAAGACAAAAAGGCTGCCTTCTGACTGGGAGAAGATCTTCACCAACCCCTCATCAGACAAAGGTCTGATCTCCAAAATATACAAAGAACTCAAGAAACTAGACACTAAAACTCTAATTAACCCAATTAAAAAATGGGGTACTGAACTGAACAGAGAATTCACAACAGATGAACTTCGAATGGCCAGAACACACTTAAGGTCATGCTCAACCTCCTTAGCGATCAGAGAAATGCAAATCAAAACCACTTTGAGATACCATCTTACACCTGTCAGAATAGCTAAAGTCAAAAACACCAACGATAGCCTATTCTGGAGAGGATGTGGGGTGAGGGGAACACTCATCCATTGTTGGTGGGAATGCAAACTTGTGCAGCCACTGTGGAAATCAGTGTGGCGGTTTCTCAGGAAACTGGGAGTCAACCTCCCTCAGGACCCAGCAATTCTGCTCTTGGGAATATACCCTAGAGATTCCCTAACATACTACAAAAGCATTTGTTCAACTATGTTCATAGCAGCACTATTTGTAATAGCCAGAACCTGGAAACAGCCTAGGTGCCCCTCAATAGAAGAATGGTTAAAAAAGGTGTGGAACATATACACATTAGAGTTTTACTCAGCGATAAAAAAACAATAACATCTTGAATTTTGCAGGCAAATGGATGGAAATAGAAAATGCTTTACTGAGTGAGGTAAGCCAGACACAAAAAGAGGAACACGGTATGTATTCACTCATAAGTGGATTCTAACCATAATTAAAGGTCTTTGAGCCTATTATTCGTGATCCTAGCGAAGCTAAATAAGAAGATGAACCTGATGAAGATTATTTAGCTATCCGCCAGGAGGTAGGAAATAGACAAGAGTCCCAGATAACCTCGGGTGCATGGGGGGGTGGGTGAGAGGTTTGTTGGAAGGGGAGAGGGTTAGAGAGAAGGGAGTAGGGGAGGAATGGGAAAAGCTCGGTGGACCGGGATGAGGGGGAGGGAGGAAGGATGAATATGGGATCAGGGAAGAATATATTTCAAATAAGGGAGTCATTTTAGGGTTTACAGGAGACTTGATTATATATGGGATCCCAGGTCCAAGGAGAGATCCCCAGATTGTTCTCTGGACAGAGGAGAGGGTGCCTGAACCGGCCTTGGCCCATAACCATACTGATGAATATTTTGCTTATCACCATAGAACCTTCATCTTGCGATGGATGGCGATACAGACGGAGACCTACATTGGAGCACCGGACTGAGCCCCCAAGGTCCAAATGAGGAGCAGCAGAACGAAGAAAATGAAAAAGGAAATAAGGACTGCGAGGGATGCTATCACCCACTGATACAAGGGGACTGATCTAATGAGAGTTTACCAAGGCAAGTTGGACTGGGACTGAACGAGGACTTTTATAACTTAATAAAATTCTTTCAAAAAAAGTAAAAAAAAAAATAAGAGTTTGTCTATTTTATTGATCTCCTCAAAGAACCAGCTCTTTTTTACTGATTCTTTGTATTGTCTTTTTTGTCTCTATTTTATTGATTTTAGCCCTTAATTTGAGATTTTTATGACATCTACTCCTGGATGAGTCTGCTTCTTTTTGTTCTAGAGCTTTTAGGTGTGTTGCTAAGTCACTAGTGTAAGATTTCTCCACTTTATGTAGATACTTAGTGCTATGAACTTTCTTTTTAGCCCTGCTTTCATAGTGTTCTAAAGGATTGGGTATATTGTGCCTTCATTTTCATTGAAATCTAGGAAGTCTTCAATTACTTTTTTGATTTTTTTCCTTGACCCAGGGGTCTCTATTTTATTTTTAAACAGACTATGCTACAGCAGATGCCCTTGTCCTCTGGCTCTTAATCTTCTTTGAGCCTTAGGTTATGGGGTTATGTAGTAAATGCCTTTATATGAAGCAGACATCCCATGGCTAGCAAAATCTCTGCATTTTAACCAGTTGTGGCATCTTGTAATAGTCTGTGTAGGCTGCTTAGAGTAGCTTCTTTAATACAAGGAGAGAATGATATTCATAAGTTGATATAATTGTAAATAATTAGAATGCAGTTAGAGATTATACTGGTGTAGTAAGGAGAGCAGCAAGCCAATTTCCACCGCCTGGCTAGCTTAACCTCTGAAATAACCACATGGAAACTGTATTAATTAAACACTGCCTGGTCCATTAGTTCTACCCTCTTATTGGCTAACTCTCGTATCTTGATTCAACCCATTTCTAATGATCTGTATCACCACTTGACTGAGGCTTACCGAAATGAGTCTAGCCAGCATCTGTCTCAGGGAGGAGAGCCATGGCATCTGCCACACTGCCTCCTTCCTCCCAGAATTCTTTCCTGTCTTCTTGCCTATCTAAGTTCTGCCCTATCAAAAGGCCAAGGCTGTTTCTGTATTTGACCAATGAAAGCAATACATAGAAAGAAGAACCTCCTACACTATTTCCCCTTTTTCTGTTTAAACAAAAAAGAAAGGCTTTCATTTTAACATAGTAAAATTACATATAACAAAACAGTGATCAAGCAAGAATTACAGTCACAATATTTATATCTATTTTATCTTTTACCATAACTAAGGAAAACTATAACTATCTATTTATTCTTCAACTCTATCAAAGACTCCAGAAGGATATAATATTACCTAAGTAAACAAGATGTAAGTAACTTCCCAAATGTTAGAAATAACTTCTTCCTGATGAATTGTTCCTGTTATGAGTATGAAATGTTCATCTCCATCTCTTCTGATTGATTTTAGTTTGAAGTCAATTTTGTTAGATATTAGAATGGCCACACCCACTTGTTTCTTAGATCCATTTGCTTGGAAAAACTTTTCCTAACCCTTTACTCTGAGTAGGTGTCTGTCTTTGTGGTTGAGGTGTGTTTCTTGTAAACAGCAGAATGTTGGATCCTGTTTTCGTATCCAATCTCTAAGTCTGTGCCTCTTTATAGGTGAGTTGAGTCCATTGATATTAAGTGATATTAATGACCAGTGATTGATGACTCCGGTCATATCTTGCTACCTGTACAGTCACCCAAAGTTCTTTTGTAACATTGGGGCATCCATCTTCGGCCTACAGGCCCATAGAATCAAGTAGACATTTCCATGAAGCAGGAAAATTCAAAGACAGTTCAGTCGCTTTCTTCTGTATCCTGCAGAATGTCTTGCAGACTCTTTCATGAAGCAGGAACCCCAAAGGATCATCTCACATTTAGGTAAGTTCAGCAGTCCTCTCCCTGCGGGTTCTTCATGTCCAGTTTATGCAACAGTCCACGCAAGAGCAGTTTCTTGACCAAATGGCTAACCAACACCATAAGTAGCCTCTTCAATGCCCATCTTCCTCTAAAGTAGCTTGATGCTGCCAGGAGCAGATGTGTCTCATTGTCATGAAAAGCCGTAAGTTGTTAAAACATTTTAAATGCCATTTTCTGTAGTCTTTGAAAGATATGAAGAATGCCTATCTAACTGAAATATATCTTTATATATCTAGAAAATATAACATGACTAGAAGCTTGACTATTAGCGATGATTATCCATTAACCTATATTTCTAATTATACATGACATTTTTAAATGAGCTACACAATCACAATACCTTAATCAAGATCAGAAATCAGAAATACATATACATATGATAAAATTGACCTTATATTTATATCAACAAAGCAAAATTTATACCAATGTAAATTAGTCATATCTATGTCATATCCCCCTTTAAATGTAAAAGAACATTTATAAACAATATCTGGGAATATGGACATAGTTATTTCTCTCCAAACTTCTTCCTGCTGTGTAGGGGCACTGTTAATCAGGTCTTTTAAGGTGTATCCTGTGTGCCAGGTTCATCTCAGATGGCAGTTGAGTGAAGTAATTTTTTTGAGGGTGTTCACAGCAACCTTTCAAAGGGCATGGTCTATCATACCATATTGGGATAGAAGCAATCCACAGGGTCTCATCCTCTGTGAAAACAAAAGAAGAACCTCTTTTCCAAAGCATCATATCCTTAGATCCAAATTCTGAAATCAAGATGGCTCTATAATTCACGTCTTGAATTAACTTAGCAGACCACACAATGAAATGTCTCTGTGTATTTAGCTTCTTCACAGCCAAAAAATTGAAAGAAAATACAATGATATACAGAATCCAAACTCTCTGTGAATTTTCCATTTTTACGTGGCTATTTTTCTTTATTTCTTTTCATCTATAACTATCTATACTCTGTCTCTTTAAAGGCTTTATGCTTTTTTTAAAGCATTAACTTTATTCTCTATATTCTTTTTCTTTTCTCTCCCAAGTCTGAGTATATCTATCTAACACTATGACCCATTTTGAGGTCTTTTATGTCTGAATCTGTCCTATTGCATTGTCTGTAACTCTGCTATCCAGGAACATTTTTGCTTTGTGCTTTTAAATCACTACATGTTTAAGAATCTAAGCTTGACATTCCTAGGTCAAAAACAGGTACTGCTGGCTTGCCCTGCCCAGTCCAACATGGCAGAGCCCCTCGTGCCTCTGAGCCTTACGCATTGCACTGCTAGAATGGCAGAGTTGCTTGTGCCTCTGAGCCACAGCAGGCAATGTTCCCCTTTTAGGCACACAGTGAGCCTTCTTGCCATCAAACAAACTGTAACACTTTACTCCAAATGCTCCATTCAAAAGCTCTGTCTCCCTCAGGAGCCAGACAGAGATCACAGTGGTGGCACAGCCCAGAAACTGGAATTTCAAAACTAGCACTTTCTAGTAGACCAAATCCCACTGCCTACCCACGGCATCTGCCACACTGCCTTCTTCCTCCCAGAATGCTGTACTGTCTTCCCCGCCTATCTAAGTACTGCCCTATCAAAAGGCCAAGGCAGTTTCTTTATTTGACCAATGAAAACAACACATAGAAAGAGGACCCTCCTATACCAAACTGGTTTAGAAAAGTGGCAGAAGTTGATTCTACTCTAGACTTTATAGCCTCAACAGTCACCAGTAGCTGGCTAAATATATAGTACCAGGCATGGATTTCTTCCTATCCAGGAGGTTTTAAGTCTAACTAGGCAACTGTAGATTATCCCAGGTTGTAAATTACATAATTGTACCTATCAAAATATCTTGTAATGTTTCCCTTCTAGTGGTTCATTTGCCTTACAACTGGATAAGACACTTCTTTCTGTTCTCCATAGGAAACTTGTGTGAGTCTTTCTGTAATTATGAGAGATAATCTTGTGAGGAGGTTCAATGTCAAATAAAGACCGATTCATCCACATTCTGAATCTAAATTATGTGGTATCTTTAGCAAATGGGCATACCCTTCTTTTCTGTAACCCACTGTGAGCAATGGTAGTAGCCTCTATTTTGGAGGAGTCTCTTGAACTCTCCTAACCAACAACTAAAAAAGAAGTTTCCAATGCCTGTCACTGCTTTGTTTAGTTTCTTAAAATGGTCTTTTCTGAATTGCAAACTTTGACATTAAGATAAAGAATGTCTCAGAAAGCAAAAGGCTTCAGACACAGTTGAGATTGCATGAATTCAGATTCCCCAAAACTGCATAAGTTTATGTATGTAATCCAGTGACCATATGTTAAAAGGTGAAAAATATACAAGAAGCCCTGGAAGTATTTAATGGAGATGATCAGGCAAAAAGCATGGGAACTCTAAAGGTAAACTGTTGAAAGAATTTGAAATGCATGACTGATCCTGGAGATTTTAATTTGTCTTGTTCACATAATATTTAAAATTCTTGTACTGTAACACACAGTGAGATATACATGCACACAAATGACAGAAATATTTTAAAAATCAAACAAAAATATTTTTAAAGAAATGCCAACTGTTTCTCTGGAGGTTATGCATTGACTTCACACATATTGATTAGTATATTTCCTTCAGAAATTGGTTGCCTTAAACAAAGCATATGGGCTTGTTGTAACTATAAAACCTAAAATCTCAGGATCACTGAACTAGTACACGTGTTATTTTCTGAGTATCTTTGTTCATATTCCCAAAGAATGGTTAGTGTA
This sequence comes from Myodes glareolus, assembly GCF_982192425.1. NCBI lineage: Eukaryota > Metazoa > Chordata > Mammalia > Rodentia > Cricetidae > Myodes > Myodes glareolus. The sequence continues at coordinate 78,813,282 of NC_142026.1, forward strand.
TCAAACCTAGTAGATGTAAAGAGAGTTCTCCTAGAACTGTCAAAGTTGAGAGATACACGTACAGGATCTTATTTCATAGTAACAATATAACATGCTCATCTGAATTTCAGTCACTTGAAAATAATATATTAAGTATGTATTTTAGATAAACACTAACATTTGAACTAGAAAAATACAAAATCTATAGATTTGTATAGTCCATGCCCTCTTGTATATTTTCATGTTATCTATACAAGTATAATTTTAGAACTACAAGTTTCTCCTGGCACTAGTTTTCCCTGTTGAGGAGATATGCAAGAACCCGTACCCTTCTATCAAAATATCTCTGGGGTTTGATTTCTATAATATCCCATAAAATGTAACACAAATTCTTCTGAATGCTTCTATTTGGCTCACAGGGCTGAGCAATCCCCTCCCTAATTACCACTGTAAAAGGAAGAACAAGGTAGCTGTTATTATCGCAGGAACATTATGGATAACATCTGCCCACATAGGGACACACCTGCAATTCAAGTTATGCTGCGGAAAAAGATAGCTAGATCTTTGTTAATGAGCTTTTGGGTATCTTTAAAGAATAAATAGAGATACTTGAATTACACATTTATAAAAGGCAGGTGTCCAGAAATGTGGTGATAGACCCACATTTCTATTGCTTAGAACAGAACGGAAGATGATGGGTCAGTCAAGATGTATTATTGAAATTAGAAGATGTATCAGTAATTTTCTGAAAAACTCAGAGAGATTTGTCTTAAAATCAGGATGAGCATAACTTGGAACTGACCAACTCCACTTTTTACTTTTGTTTCAGATTATGTCTGATGCCAATGTTCTTTCCCTTGTTTCCTATTCTGTTTTTCTTCAGTTTAATTTTGATTTTTTTGATCCAACCTTCAGTGACCAAAATCAGGTTTGTTCCATCTACCAGATGGCTCCCTAAGACACATTTCTGTCACTTGTCATTGTCTCTTTGTTGCTTCATTTTGACTGGACCTGGTTCGTCTGCTTCTTCCAGATGACCACAGAGAGATGAAGATTCTACCAGATTTAAGAGAAAAAAATGAAGAGTAGTAGTAGAGAATGATGATGTTTACAGAAATGATCCCCAGCACCTGAACCTCATTTTCTAATAAATTTTGGGAAAGTCTGGGGAAGACCCAGAAATCACTGACCAATATCATTGCTATTTATGGTAACTGTGATTCCCTTCAAGGTTTAATGCAATTTCTGGGGCAAGAGTTTTTGACACAGAAAGTCTGAGTTATGAACTCTCAGAGGGATGCTACCAACCATGCTGATTGCTTCATGATAGACTCTTTCCATGGGGGTCTCATATTTGAACACCACCATAAGAAGATGGTTAAGTTTATCAATTTTATTAGAGCAACTAATCCATATAAATACCCAGAAAACAATTGCCTTTCTAAATTGTGAATTTTGCTCTTCAAATGCCAATTTCCTTCACTTGATTGTGTGTGTGTGTGTGTGTGTGTGTGTGTGTGTGTGTGTGTGTGTGTTCCTTGTCTGGTTGCAACAAAAGAACAAATAGTTAAAATAACATAAAGAAACATTTCTTTTTGGATGACAACTTGAAGGCAGAGTCCATTATCTTTGGAAATCTTTGGAAATTCAAGGTAGTTGGAGCATTTGGCCACTGGCAATGTCATATTCATAGTCAGAATTTAGGGAGTAATGAATGCTGCTACTCACATCTTTCTTCATTTTTCTTCATTCTGAACAACAGCCAATGAAGTGGTGACAAATACTTCCATCCTAGGCAACTTTCCCTATGAAACTCCTCACAAAATGTGCAAAAGTTTGTTTCCATAGTTATTCTAAATGAACAATTGAAGTACACAATTGTGGTAGAAGTAAAAGGTGGCAAACACAATAGTCAGTAAGTACAGAAACAGGGTCAGTTAATAGGTACCTCTTGCCTTTCTAATCATGTTCCCAGTGACACAACTTCCTTATACTTATTTCTACCTCATTTAGGTTCCAAACTCTCCAACTCTATGATAATCTGTTGATAAATCTGTAAACACACGGGCCTTTCTGATGATCAACCTTTCAAAACTATATTCTTCATTTATAAGAAAAACTATAAATAAGTATGTTGTATAATATTCAGAACCTTTATATATTCAGTTTTTTAATAAAACCCTAGGCATTTGAAAATCTTTCCTTTGTTCTTTCCAGGTTCCACATTCTGTGTGCAGTGAGAGCTGTGGGTCTGAATTCAGGAAAATTTTCCTGGAGGGCAAGTCTGTCCACTGCTATGATTTTACTCCTTGCCCAGAGAATGAAATTTCTACTGAGACAGGTAAATGGACTTACATAGAACTTCCCTACTTCCTTACAGTAGTCTACAATACCTGCACAAGTAAAAACGATTAATCACATAGTAGAAAACAGGAACCTCAAAACAGGCCCATGACTCTTTACAATGAACACTTGCAAGTAGCGATGTATAGACAAAGGGGTATATGCCATGACATGTTGCATTGTAGTACAACTTTCACAATGAGATTTTAATTTTTTTCCTTTTCTTCTTTTTTTCTCTTGAATTGTGTCTTATTTGGATGGGGATATAGCAACAGAAGGCTGCTGTGAAGGGACAGAAAATTAATGAGATCAAGACACATGATATGAAAGACACACAGAATAAATTTTAAAAATTGAAAAAAGAATTTTAAACAGACAAAAATCTGGAAAGAAGTCAAAGAAAAGCTTTTTCTTCCTTATTTTTATGAAGTAAAATCTCACTGTTTCTTGTTATCCCTTTGAAACAGCAAATGTTGGCACTGGAATTCATATATGGTTTACATTTATCATCCACTGCATATATTGTTTATTGAAGAAACAAGTTTCTATTGCATATAATGATGAATTTTGATTCACAATGTATTTTAAAACATAATTTTCAAGTATCAAACTTGATATTTTCCAAACTGTATTTTAATCACATTTAGAATTCACATGATTTGTAGATTTGTTACATCTCATAATTATTCTTTCTAGCTCATTCTTTGATACAGTTCATGAAATTGGAATTTTTGTTTGATTTCATATTTACAAACACACATATTGGTATCTGACATAACTAAAACTAAAAATTTCCTAAATGAGTAGGATTACTCCCCTCTTATAGTGCTCCATTTAGCAGTGTGTAAAACAATCACTTCAGAATATGGTGAATAATGTGCAGTGTAGAGATGTACCATGACACAAAACATGAAATGGATGACAAAATTTCCATTTAGAAAAAATATGTTGCCGAGACCAGAAGGTTTGCGTAAGGGAATTCAGTGCTCCTTCATCTTCTGCTGCAGGGTCTTTTTGTTCCGCACCACTCTACCCTCCCCCTCCAAGTTTGCTCTTTTATCTGCGAGAGCCTTGGACTACCAGGAGTCTCTGTTTCTGTGCTGAGGAGATCCATCCAGATTGGTACTTGTCCCAGGAAAACTTGCTGCTCCTGCACTGAGGAGACTTACCCAGAGAGTCAGTCACTGAAAGATTGGACCAAGACACCAAGACTCTTCTGGCTACATTTGAAAGAAGAGACGGGCAGGCACCAATGCAAGAATTCCTCCAACAACCTGAAAGGCAACATGACATCACCAGAATCCAGGGATCATGCAAAATAAAGTATTTAACACCGTACAACAGAAAAAGTAGATGAAATCGACTTTAAGTGGAACATTATGAAAATAATAGAGGACCTTAAACAGGACATGAAAAACTGCTGAAAAGAAATGAAGATGACAAACAAAAAGATAGAGAAAAAAATAAATCTCTCAAACAGGTAATGGAAACAGTTCAAGACTTTAAGCCTGAAATGGAGGTAATGAAAAATACAAAAACTGAGGGAAGGCTGGATATAGAAAATCTGGGTAAATAAGTAGGAACTGCAGAGACAAGTATTACCAACAGAATACAAGAGATAGAAGAAAGAATCTCAGACACTGAAGATACTGTAGAGGAAATAAACTCACTGATTAAAGAACAAAACAAATCCAACAAATTCTTAACACAAAACATACAGGAAATCTGGGACACCATGAAAAGGCCAAACCTAAGAATAATAGGGGTAGAAGAAGGAGATTTACAGCTCAAAGGCCGAGAAAATATATTCACCAAAATTATTGAAGAAAACTTTCATAATCTAAAGAAGGATATTCCTAGGAAGGTACAAGAAGCATACAGAACACCAAATAGACTGGATCAAAAAAAAACACCCTCACCCTAGAATAATCAAAACACAAATCATACAGAATAAAGAATAAATATTAAGAACTGCAAGAGAAAAAGGTCAAGTAACATATAAATGTAAACCTATCAGAATTACTCCTGACTTCTCAATGGAAACCATGAAAGCCACAAGGTCTTGGATAGATGTGCTGCAGAAACTAAGAGACCAAGGATACAAGCCCAGACTACTATACCCAGCAAAGTTTGCATTTACCATAGATGGAGAAAACAAGATATTCCAGGACAAAAACAGATTTAAGCAATACATAGTCACAAATCTAGCCCTACAAAAAATACTAGAAGGAAAACCACAAACCAAGGAAGCCAACAACATCCATAATAACACAAACATCTGACAACCCTCCAACAGCACAACTCAAAGAAGGGAAACACAAACACTAGCACCAGGAAAAATGACTGGAGACAACAACCACTGGTCATTATTATCACATGATATCAATGGATTCAACTCACCGATAAAAGGCACAGGGTAAGAGAATGGATACAAAATCAGGATCCAACATTCTGCTGCCTACAAGAAACACACCTCAAACACAAAGACAGACACTACCTCAGAGTAAAGGGTTGGGAAAAGGTTTTCCAATCAAATGGACCAAAGAAACAAGTGGATGTGGCTATGCTACTATCTAACAAAATAGATTTCAAACTAAAATCAATCAGAAGAGATGGAGATGGACACTTTATACTCATATCAGGAACAATTCATCATGAGGGAGTCTCAATCCTGAATATCTATGCCCCTAATATAAAAGCACCCATATATGTAAAATGAACATTCCTGAAACTCAGAACATACATCAAACCCCACACTCTAATAGTGGGTGATTTCAACACTCCTCTCTCACCAATGGACAGGTCAATCAGACAGAAACTTAACAGAAAAATAAGAAAACTAACAGAGGTATGAACCAAATGAAACTAACAGACATCTATAGAACATTCCACCCAAACAGAAAAGAATATACCTTCTTCTCAGCTTCTCATGGAACCTTCTCAAAAATTGATCACATAATTGGTAACAAAGTAAACATTCATAGATATAAAGAAATTGTAGTAATCACCTGTGTACTATCAGATCACTATGGAATTAACATAAAATTCAGCAACAAATCTAACACCAGAAAGCCTACAAACTCATGGAAACTGAACAGTCAACTACTGAACCATCCCTGGGTCAAGGAAGAAATAAAGAGAGAAATTAAAGTCTTCCTTGAATTGAACGAAAATAAAGACACAACATACTCAACCCTATTGGACACTATGAAAACAGTGCTAAGAGGAAAGTTCATAGCACTAAATGCCCACATAAAGGAAATGGAGAAAGCACACATTAGAGACTTAACAGCACACTTGAAAGATCTAGAAAAAAAAAGAAGCAGACTCACCCAGGAGGAGTAGAAGACTGGAAATAATTAAACTGAGGGCTGAAATCAACAAAACTGAAACACAGAAAACAATACAAAGAAGCAATGAAACAAAAAGCTAGTTCCTGAAGAAAACCAAGAAGATTGATAAACCACTGTCCAAACTAATCAAACAGCAGAGAGAGAACACGCAAATTAATAAGATCAGAAATGAAAAGGGGGACATAACCACAGACACAGAGCAAATTCAGAGAATCATTAGATCTTACTACAAAAGCCTGCATGCCACAAAATTGGAAAAATGTGGAAAAATGGACACTTTTTTATATAAATACAATTTACCAAAATTAAGTGAAGACCAGGTGAGCAGTTTAAATAGACCTGTAAGTCATGAGGAATTAGAAGCTGTCATCAGAAACCTCTCTACAAAAAAAAGCCCAGGACCAGATGGTTTCAATGTAGAATTCTATCAGCTCTTTCAAGGAGAGTTAATATCTATACTCCTTAATGTGTTTCACAAAATAGAAACAGAAGAGTCATTGCCTAATTCCTTTTATGAAGCTACAGTCACCTGATACCAAAGCCACACAAAGACTTAACCAAGAAAGAGAATTACAGACCAATCTCACTCATGAACATTGATACAAAAATGTCTCAATAAAATAGTGGCAATCAGAATTCAAGAACACATCAAAAAAATTATACATTATGATGAAGTAGGCTTCATCCCAGAGAGGCAGGGCTGCTTCAACATACACAAATCTATCACCGTAATCCATCATATAAATAAACTGAAGGAAAAAAACCATATAATCATTTCATTAGATGCTGAAAAAGCATTTGACAAAATTCAACAGCCCTTTATGTTAAAGGTCTTGGAGAGATTACGGATACAAGGTTCATTCCTAAATATAATAAAGGCAATATACAGCAAGCTGACAGCTAACATTAAATTAAATGGAGAGAAACACAAAGCCATCCGACTAAAATCCAGAACAAGACAAGGCTGTTCACTCTCCCCATAACTCTTCAATACAGTTCTTCAAGTTCTAGCAATAGCAATAAGACAGCACAAAGAGATCAAGAAGATTCAAATTGGAAAGGAAGAAGTCAAACTTTCATTATTTGCAGATGATATGATAGTGTACGTAAGTGGCCCCAAAAACTCTACCAAAGAACTTCTACAGCTGATCAGCACCTTTAGTACGGTGGCAGCATACAAGATCAACTTCAAAAAATCAGTTTCCCTCCTATACACAAAGAACAAAGATACAGAGAGGGAAATCAGAGAAACAACACCTTTCACGATAGCCACAAATAGCATAAAGTATCTTGGGGTAACTCTAACCAAGGAAGTGAAAGATCTATTTGACAAGAATTTCAAGGTTTTGAAGAAAGAAATTGAAGAGGATACCAGAAAATGGAAGAATCTCCCATGCTCTTGGATTGGGAGGATCAACATAGTAAAAATGGCAATTCTACCAAAAGCAATCTACAGATTCAATGCAATTCCCATAAAAATCCCAGCGAAATTCTTCACAGACCTTGAGAGAACAATAATCAAGTTTATATGTCAAAACAAAAACCCAGGATAGCCAAAACAATCATATACAATAAAAGTACTTCCAGAGGCATTGCCATCCCTGATTTCAAACTCTATTACAGAGCTACATTAATGAAAACTGTTTGGTATTGGCACAAAAACAGAGATGTTGACCAATGGAATTGAATCGAAGACCCAGATCTTAATTCACAAACCTATGAACACCTGATTTTTGACAAAGGAGAAAGAGGGAGAATATGAGCACGGAAGTCAGGATCACGAGGGGTGTGTCCACCCACTGAGACAGTGGGACTGATCTAATGGGAGCTCACCAAGGCCAGTTGGACTGGGAGTGATGGAGCATGTGATCAAAATGGATACTCTGAACATGGCTAGCAATGAAGGCTGACTGAGAAGCCAAGGACAATGGCACTGGGTTTTGATTCTACTGCATGGCCTGACTTTGTGGAAGCCTGGTTTCTTTGGATGCTCACTTTCCTAGACCCGGATGGAGGGGGGAGGACCTTGGACTTCCCATGGGGCAGGGAACCCTGACTGCTCTTAGAACTGGAGAGGGAGGGGGAGGTGGAGTGGGAGGGAAATGGGAGGAGGAGAGGAGGTGGAAATCTTTAATAAATAAATAAATAAATAAGTTAGAGCTAATGAGCCAAGCAGTGATTTATTTAATACAGTTTCTGTGTGATTATTTTGGGTCTAAGCTAGCTGGGCACCTGGGAACCAACAAGCAGCCTCCTCCCAACAAATTGGTGCCCATGTGGCTAACTAAAATCCACTTAAAACCTGAGAGGGCTTGCAAAGGAATTCTACACACTAAAAGACAAAGTTTAGCCATGTTTTTTCCCGAACTTTGCTTGCTGGTGGCACATTGCAGCCCTTATAAGAAAGTTCTTACTGATTCAGTGGTAGCAACTGCATGGATTCAAAATGGTAGCTTCCCTGCAATGGGCCATGTTGTTAGCACAAACTCTGGCTCTTTCAGACCAAGCATTTGGATTGGGTCTGTGAGTAGCATGCAGCAGCTTGCTTGACGGCTGTGTGCCTGGAATTGGGGAGGTATGTTTGGCTCTCTGAAGCAATAAGCAACTCTACCATGTTGGAATGAGCACAGCAAGCAGGTAATACCATATGTACCTTAGTAATACTGTAGCTTAGATTTTTTTTGAGTATAATAAAGGGTTATCTATTTAAGGGTAGACTCACAGTTCAAAATCCTCAGCTGCAACTGGGAACAGCAACTGAATCCCCTAGCCAGAAAAGAGGCTGGATATGGGCTTTACATCAGCATAAATAGTATAAGAGGCTTCGTCCAAGGGGGCGGGTAACTTAAATGCTACAGGCTGTAGGAATTCCTACAGTAGCCATTCAATTCAAAGATAACACAAAAAAATACAGCATCCAGATTCTTTGTGTACTTTTCATCTTTTTGTGACCTTTTTTCTTTTTTAATTTTTGTTTTTTAATTTTTGCTATTTTGAAACAGGATATCTTTGTGTGTCTTTGACTCTCCTGGAATTCACTCTGTAGACTAGGATGGCTTTAAACTCACAGAGACCTGCCTGCCTCTGCCTCCCGAGTCCTGGTATTAAAGGTCTCCTAAGTGCTGGGGTTAAAGGTGTGTCCCACCACACAAAAAAATGCTTTGTATCCTTTCATAAAAGACTTTCTCTATCCTTTTCCTTTTCTTTTCAAACCCTACATTTATTTTTAAACACACTGTAAACCATTTCAACTTTTTTTCCCATCTGAATCTTTATATCTCTATCTTTTTCTAAGCACACTAGTCTTAAATCTGCTAAACAACATGGCTAGGCTTAATGCTGTAGCTTTGGTGGCTGAATCCATCTCATTGCTTGGCTTCCTGAGTGTCTATCTTCGTGGTAGAGGTACTGGAAGGAGACATGTTTATTACCATAACTCTGCAGAACTTCTAGTTCCATATAACCACACAGAATCCTGCTGCTGGCTGTTCAAAATAATTTAAGTGTTTGGTGGCAGAGCCTCTTGAAAGAGCTGCCATGCAGATTTTGCCACTAACTCTGAGTTAGTAAGACTCTCTTTTTTTCCAATTTATTTATTTATTTATTAAAATTTTCCACCTCCTCCGTGCCTCCCTTTTCCCTCACCCTCCCTATGTCCCCCTCCCTCTCTAATCCTAAGAGCAGTCAGGGTTCCCTGCCCCATGGGAAGTCCAAGGTCCTCCTCCCTCCATCCAGGTCTAGGATGGTGAGCATTCAAACAAACCAGGCTCCCACAAAGTCAGGCCATGCAGTAGAATCAAAACCCAGTGCCATTGTCCTTGGCTTCTCAGTCAGCCTTCATTGCCAGCCACGTTCAGAGTATCCATTCTGATCACATGCTCCATCACTCCCAGTCCAACTGGCCTTGGTGAGCTCCCATTAGATCAGTCCCACTGTCTCAGTGGGTAGGCACAACCATGTGGTCCTGACTTCTTTGCTCATATTCTCCCTCCTTCTGCTCCTCATTTAGACCTTGGGAGCTAAGTCCGGTTCTCCAATGTAGGTCTCTGTCTCCATCTCCATCCATCGCCAGATGAAGGTTCTATGGTGATATGCAAGATATTCATCAGTGTGGCTATGGGACAAAGCCAGTTCAAGCACCCTCTCCTCTGCTACCCAAGGAACAATCTGGGGACCTCTCCTTGGACCTGGGAACCCCTCCAGAGACAAGTCTCTTGCAAACCCTAAAATGGCTCCCTTAATTAAGATATTTACTTCCCTGCTCCTTTATCTACCCTTCCTCCATCCCACCAATCCCATTCCCCCAAGCTTTCCCCAATCCTTCCCTTTTCCCCTCTCTCTACCCATCTCCCCTTACATCCACCCATCCACCCCCCCACACACACACCCAAGTTTTGTCTGGCAAACTTGTCTACTTCCAATACCCAGGAGAATAACATTATTATTTTCTTTATGTTCACCTTCTTATTTAGCTTCTCTAGGATCCCGAATTATAGGCTCGAAGTCCTTTAATTATGGCTAGAATCCACTTATGAGTAAGTATATACCATATTCCTCTTTTGGGGTCTGGGTTACCTCATTCAGTAAAGCGTTTTCTATTTCCATCCATTTGTGTCGATGTTCATGAGTGAGATTGGTCTGTAATTCTCTTTCGTGGTTGTGTCTTTGTGTGGTTTTGGTATCAGGGTAACTGTAGCTTCATAAAAAGAATTTGGCAACGGCTCTTCTGTTTCTATATTGTGAAATACATTAAGGAGTATAGGTATTAGCACCTCCTGGAAGTTCTGGTAGAATTCTGCATGGAAACCATCTGGTCCTGGGTTTTTTTAGTAGGGAGGTTTTTGATAACATTTCCTAATTCTTCGTGACTAACAGGTCTATTTAGATTGTTCGCCTGGTCTTGGTTCAACTTTGGTATATGATACTTATCTATAAAAATGTCCATTTCTTTTACATTTTCCAATTTTGTGGCATACAGGCTTTTGTAGTAAGATCTAATGATTCTCTGAATTTGCTCTGTGTCTGTGGTTATGTCCCCCTTTTCATTTTTGAGCTTATTAAACTGTGTGTACTCTCTCTGCCGTTTGATTAGTTTGGATAGGGGTTTGTCGATCTTGTTGATTTTCTCCAAGAACCAGCTTCTTGTTTCATTGATTCTTTGGATTGTTTTCTGTGTTTCTATTTTGTTGATTTAAGCCCTCAGTTTGATTATTTCCAGTCTTCTACTCCTCCTGGGTGAGTCTGCTTCTTTTTTTTCTAGAGCTTTCAGGTGTGTTGTCAAGTCTCCAATGTGTGCATTCTCCATTTTCTTTAACTGGGCACTTAGTGCTATGAACTTTCCTCTTAGCACTGCTTTCATTGTGTCCCATAGGTTTGAGTATGTTGTGTCTTAATTTTCCTTAAATTCACGGAAGACTTTAATTTCTTTCTTTATTTCTTCCTTGACTCAGGGGTGACTCAGTAGTTGACTGTTCAACTTCCATGAGTTTGTAGGCTTCCTAGGGGTAGCATTGTTGTTGAATTCTAACTTTAATCCATGGTGATCTGACAAGACACAAGTGGTTACTAATATTTTTTTGTATCTGTGGAAGTTTGCTTTGTTACCGAATATGTAGTCAATTTTCGAGAAGGTTCCATGAACTGCAGAGAAGAAGGTATATTCTTTCCTTTTGGGATGGAACGTTCTATAGATGTCTGTTAAGTCCATTTGATTCATTACCTCTATCAATTCTCTTATTTCTCTGTTAGGTTTCTGTCTGATTGAGCTGTCCATTGGTGAGAGTGGTGTGTTGAAGGCTCCTACTATTAGTGTGTGTGGTTTGATGACTGCCTTGAGTTCTAGAAGTGGTTCTTTTACATAAGTAGGAGGCTTTATATTAGGGGCATAGATATTCAGGATTGAGACTTCCTCCTGATGAATTGTTCCTGTTATGAGTATGAAATGTCCATCTCTATCTCTTCTGATAGATTTTAGTTTGAAGTCAATTTTGTTAGAAATTAGAATGGCCACACCTGCTTGTTTCTTAGGTCTGTTTGCTGGAAAATCCTTTTCCCAACCCGTTACTCTGAATAGATGTCTGCCTTTGTGGTTGATGTGTGTTTCTTGTAAACAGCAGAATGTTGGATCCTGTTTTCATATCCAATCTCTTAGTCTGTGCCTTTTTATAGGTGAATTGAGTCCATTGGTATTAAGTGATATTAATGACCTGTGGTTGTTGACTCTGGTTATTTTGGGGTGGGGGAGTAGTAGAGTTTGTGTGTTTCCCTTCTTTGGGTTGTGCTTGTGAAGGGTTGCTAGATGTCTGAGTTATTGTAGGCAGTGTTGGCAATGTTGGATTCCTTGGGTTGTGATTTTCCTTCTATTACTTTCTGTAAGGCTGGATTTGTGGCTATGTATTGTTTAAATTTGTTTTTATCTGGGAATATTTTGTTTTCTCCATTGATAGTGAATGATAACTAGACTGGGTAAAGTAGTCTGGGCTTGCATCCATGGTCTCTTAGTTTCTGAATACCTCTATCCAGGACATTCTGGTTTTCATGGTTTCCATAGAGAAGTCCTGTGTAAGTCTGATAAGTTAACCTTTATAAGTTACTTGACTTTTTTGCAGCTCTTAATATTCTTTCTTTAATCTGAATGTTTTGTGTTTTGATTATTATATGGTGAGGGACTTTTATTCTGTGTTCTGTATGCTTCTTGAACCTTCATAGGAATATCGTTCTTTAGGTTGGGAAAGTTTTCTTCTATAATTTTGTTAAATATATTTTCTGGACCTTTGATCTGCAATTCTTCTCCTTCTTCTACCCCTATTATTCTTACATTTGGTCTTTCTATTGTGTCCCAAATTTCTTGTATGTTTTGTGATGAAAATTAGTTGGATTTGCTGTTTTCTTTGATCATAGTGTTTATTTTCTCTATGGTTTCTTCAGAATCTATGATTCATTCTTCTATCTCTTGTATTCTATTGGTTATGCTTGTTTCTGTAGCCTCTGTTTGTTTACCTAGATTTTCCATATCCAGCCGGCCCTCGGTTTGTGTTTTCTTCATTGCCTCCATTTTGGTTTTCAATTCTTGAACTGTTTCCATTACCTGTTTGATTGTTTTTTCTTGGTTTCATAAGGTATCATTTACGGATTTACTAATTTCTTCAAACTTTTTGATATACTTCTCCTCCATTTCTTTAAGGGAGCTATTCATCTCCTGTTTAAGGGACTCTATCGCTTTCATAGTGGCACTTTTTTCCACTTCTTCTAGATTAGGGTGTTCAAGTCCTTCTGTTGTAAGATTGCTGGGGTCTGGTGTTTTCATATTGTTTTTCAGATTGTTGGAGGAATTCTTGCCTTGGCACCTGCCCATCTCTCCTTTCAAATGCTCTCCAATGGATCATCTGGTACAGGGTCAGGTTCCCTTGTTGGCAAGGGACCTTGTCCTCTGATGGATCTTCTGCTACAGGATCAGTGCCTCTTGCTGGACAGAAATCTCACTGATGAAAGACCTACATTGCTGCAGGCAGGCTATTGAAACAAAGAAACTCCCTCCTGCTGGGTTGCACTCACCACCCTGTCTGAGCGCCAAACAGGCTGAGCTGGGGGATTTTATGGCCCCAAGGAAGGGAGGAAGAAGGGAAGGTGTTCGTTGGTGGAAGCTGGCATGGTAGGAGAAGAGAGGGCATAGCAGGGTGGAGCAGCCCCTGCAGAATAACCAGGGAGTTAAGGGGGTCAGGTACTGTCTATGCTCCATTGCCGGGCTTCTGCCGCTGGTCAAGAGCACACTTATCCCTCTGATGGATCTTCTGCTACAGGATCAGTGCCCCTTGCTGGCCTGGAATCTCCCTGACAAAAGGCCTACCTTGCTGCAGGCAGGCTATTGAAACACAGGAACTCCCTCCTGCTGGTTGCACTTCCCACCCTGTCCCAGCACTCAAACAGGCTAAGCTGGGGATTTTATGGCCCTGAAGAAGGGAGAAAGAAGGGCTGTAGCTTAGATTCTTAAATTATTAGCATTTTAAGAAGTGCTTCAGGTGAGAAAAGAATTGCAGATATTCAATAAATACAAATCCAGGTGAGTCATATTGTTGGATAAATGTACATAGACTTGGAAGAGAAAAGAGAAAGAGTATAGAGAGTTATAAAAAGAAATAAATAATTTTAAAAAACAAAAACAGAAAAAGTTTTTAAAGAGACAGAGTACAAACAGTCATTGAAGAAATATTAAAATGTAATAGAGTAATAAAAGCCACATATAAAGATGGAATATACAAATTATAAAGATAGAATATACAAAGAGAGTCTGGATTATGTGAATTATTATATTATCTTTGAATTGTTTGACTGCAAAGATACATTTGATTCGAGGGACTGCTAAGCAAAGCAAACATATATTTTCAAAGGTATCATGAATTAAAAGTCTAAGGATATGTTGCTTTGGAAAAGAGGTTCTTTTTTTTCACAGAGAATGAGAACCTGTGGATTATTTACAGACTAATATGGTTTCTTAGACAATGACCCCCTAGAGAGGTCACCATGAACACCCTCAAAGAATTGCTTTGCCCAATGAACAGCAGGAAGAAGTTTGGACAGAATTATACCCATATTCCCAAATATTGTTTGTAAACATTTCTTTATATTTAAAGGGGGATATAAGATAGAGATTGGCATGGGTATGGATCTTGGCTTACTGATACAATTTAAGGTCAATTTTCTTATACTGTGTATTTGTATTTCTGAACTTGATTAAGATATTGTATTTTCCAGCTCATTTAGAAATGTAATGTATAATTAAAAAATAAAGGTTAATAGATAGTCATCTGTAGTATTCAAGCTTGTTGTCTTTTAATTAAGTTTTCTAGATGTACAGATATATATTTCAGATGGGTAGGTATTCTTCAAACCTTTCAAAGAATAGAGAATGTGGCATTTAAAATGTTTTAATAACTTAAGACTTTTCATGACAATGAGACAAATCTGATCTTGGCAGCACCAATTACTTCAAGAGGAAGATGGGCATCAAACAGGCTCCTTATGGAGATCACTAGCCATTTGAGCAAGAATTTGCTATTGCATGGACTGCTTAACTGGGCATGCAGGACCCACCGAAAATGACTGCTAAACTTGCCTAAAGGTGAAATGATCCTTTGGGGTTCCTGCTTTATGAAAGAGTCTGCTAGACATTTCACAGGACACAGATGAAAATTAGTGACAAACTGTCAATGTAAGTGGAATTGCCATTAAAATTTCCTGTTTCTTTGAAAAGTATGCTGGATACTATGGGCCTAAAGGCTGAAAATGGATGCCCCAGCATTGCAGAAGAACTTTGGGAAACAGTACAGGCAGTGAGATGTCTCTGTCAATTCAAGAGTTTTGAAAGTTGCTTACAATACACTTCCTGTTTACTCAGGTAATATTATATCTCTCTGAACTCTTTGATGGAGTTGAAGAATAGATAGGAAGTAGATATAAATATTGTAACTGCAATTTTTACTTAATAACTGTTTTGTTATATGCAATTTTACTATGCTAAAGTTAAAACCTTCCTTTTTGTTTAAACAGAAATGGGAAGGTGATGTGGGATTTTCCTCTGCATGCTGTGACTACCATTAATGAATAAAGAAACTGCTTTAGACCTATAGCAGAGCAGAACAGATCTAGTTGGTAAAAGCTAGAGTGAATGCTGGGAAAAAGAAAGACAGAGTCAGGAAGATGCCACAAAGCCGCCAGCAGAGTCAAACATGCTGAAACTTTGCTGGTAAGCCACTGCTATGTGATGATATATGGATTAATGGAGATGGATTAAATTAAAATGTAAGAGCTAGTCAATAAGATGTTAGAGCTAAAAGGCCAAAAGGAGTTTTAAATAATATAGTTTCTGGGTGACTATTTAGGGTCTATGCTAGCTGGGTGGCCTGGAACCAAATGAGCAACTTACACACAACACTCAATTCACCTAAAAAAAAAAAAAGACCTAAGCGAATAGATATAAAAGAAGGATCCATCCTTCTGCTGTATACAAGGAACACATATAAACCTCAAAGACAGATATTACCGGAGAGTAAAAGGCTGAGAAAAGATTTTCCAACAAAATGAATCTAAGAAAAAAGCAGGTGTAGATATCCTAATATCTAATGAAATAGACTTCAAACTAAAATCAATCAGAAGAGATGGATAAGAACACTTTATTCTCATAACAGGAACAATCCACCAACTTGAAGTCTCAATCCTGAACATCTATGCCCCAAATAAAGGAGCACCCACATATGTAAAAGAAACAATTACTAAAACTCAAATTAGAATCAAACCCCATACACTAATAATAGAAATTTTCAACATCCCACTCTTCCCCAATGGCCAGGTCAACTAGACAGAAACTTAACAGAGAAATCAGAGAACTCAAATAGACTTAACAGACATCTTTAGAGTATTCCACCCAAATACAAAAGAATATACCTTCTTCACAGCACCTCATGGAACCTTCTCTAAAATTGACCAAATACTCAGTAACAAAGCAAACCTCTACAGATATAAAAAAAATGGAGTAAGCCCTTGTATCTTTTCAGATAAGCATGCTTTAAAGTTAGAATTTAACAAAAATATTAGTTGCAGAAAACTTACACACTCATGATAATTTAACAGTGCCCTATTATACCACCCCTGGGTCAAGAAAGAAGTAAAGTATTATGGTAAAGACTTCCTAAAATTTAATGAAAATAAAGGTACAAAGTACCCAAACCTATGGGGCACTATGAAAGCAGTGCTAAGAAGAAAGTTCATTGCACTAAGTGCTTACATAAAGAAAGTAGAGAAATCTCACACTAGTGACTTAACAGCACACCTGAAAACTTGAGAACAAAAGAAGCAGACTTGGCCAGGAGGAGCAGATGACAGGAAATCATCAAATTGAGGGCTGAAATCAATAAAATGGAAACAAAGAAAGCAATACAAAAAAGTCAATGAAGCAAGAGCTAGTTTGGAGAAAAATAACAAAATAGACAAACCCTTATCCAAACTAATCAAAAGGCAGAGAGACAACATGCAAATAAACAAAACTCTAAGCCAAAGTAAAATATTTAAAACAAGTAATTCCTTCTTAAAAGTGAATTTAAAAAATTTACAGTTTTATCCTGTTTCTATATCACCTCTTTTCTTTTTAGAATGAGACATCTGAATCTAATATCCTTTGTTCAACTTTATTTCTGGACATTAGTCGTAACAGTTTGTAACAAAACACCCTAAATTAAGAAAAGTACGCATAAACCACTAAACAACCATAAAAAGCCAACTCCCCCTTTTGAGAATATGGGCATTATGCTCCTAAAATTACTTCCTGCTGTCTTCGAGCAATGATATATTTAGGAAACCCTGAAAGAAAGTGGGATAATTATCAAGTCCTGAGGTAGTTAGCTATATAATTTGTCGTCTGTGTAATGAGAAAGTACATTGCTGGTGTTAAGTCCTGGCTAGAGTAGTCTATGAGACTTGTATACTGATACAAATTAAAGGTTATTTTTGTTATACTGTATATATCTTATGGAAATGATACAATATATAGATTATTGAATCTAGTTTTAAACATAAAAGCAACTACTAGTTTTAAATAATTTAAATTGATATGGATTTTTGTATATTGTTACAAATTTAAGATTATTTCTATTAGAACATACTGTGTATATGTTTCTACTCTTGTTCAAGGTACTGTAACTATATAGCTCATCTAGCAATATAATGTAAATTTCTGGTAACTGAAAGTCATTGTAAAAAACTATTCAGAATAATAAATAAATGCAAGATAGCAGTATTAAAATCAAACTTGCAGTCATGTTTGGTATGTTTTCAATGTCAAACATATATTTTAGATAAACAGGTGGTCTTAAAATAATTTAGATTTCTACATAATATTGAATTTAAATTTTTAATAACATAAGGTTATTCTTATTACAATGAAACTTATCAATTTCAAAGAAGATGATGGGCATTGAAGAAAATCCATATGTAGTTTACTTTCTTAGTGGCAGAAGTTAGCCACTGGACAAGATACTGTCCTTGCCTCAACTCTGAGAGTATGCTCTCTAAACTGGATAAATAGAGCAGAAAATAAGTGACTACCAAAAGTTTTCCAAGATAAGATGGGATAGTCTGTTGGAAAAGGGAGGCTGCTTATTGTATGGTGTGGGAGAATTGTCTGTATTCTGTCAATCATGTTTTAGATAAACGCTGATTGGCCAGGCAGGAGATGTAGGTGAGAAAATCAGACAGGAAGTGGAAATGATGCAAGGAGAGCAGGAGAATTCAGGGGAGGCAGAAGCTGATTCCTCCCACTCCTGCGCAGATCACCAAAGCAGCAGGATGTGATCTGCCAAACTGAAAAAGGTACTGAGCGACATGGCTAAAATAGATCAGAAAAATGGGTTAATCAAGGTGTGAGAGTTAATTTTCTCCAAGAACCAGCTTTTGTTTCATTGATTCTTTGGATTGTTTTCTGTGTTTCTCTTTTGTTGATTTCAGCCTTCAGGTTGATTATTTCCAGTCTTCTACTCCTCCTGGGTGAATCAGCTTCTTTTTTTCTAGAGCTTTCAAATGTGCTGTTAAGTCTCCAATGTTTGCTTTCTCCATTTTCTTTAATTGGGCACTTAGTGGTATCAACTTTCCTCTTAGCACTGCTTTCAGAGTGTCCCATAGGTTTGAGTATGTTATGTCTTTATTTTCTATTAAATTCAAGGAATACTTTAATTTCTTTCTTTATTTCTTCCTTGACCTAGGGGACAATCCAAAGAATCAATGAATCAAAAAGCTGGTTCTTGGAGAAAATCAACAAGATTGACAAACCCCTATCCAAACTAATCACACGGCAGAGAGAGAACATGCAAATTAATAGGATCAGAAATGAGAAGGGGGACATAACCACAGACACAGAGGAAATTCAGAGAATCATTAGATCTTACTATGAAAGTTTATATGCCACAAAGTTGGAAAATGTAAAAGAAATGGACATTTTTTTTAGATAAGTACCATATACCAAAGTTGAACCAAGAACAGGTGAACAATCTAAATAGACCTGTTAGTCTCGAAGAATTAGAAGCTGTTATCAAAATTCTCCCTAGCAAAAAAAAAAACCCAGGACCAGATGGTTTCAATGCAGAATTCTACCAGAACTTCCAGGAAGAGCTAATACCTATACTCTTTAATGTATTCCACAATATAGAAACAGAAGAGTCATTGCCAAACTCTTTTTATGAAGCTACAGTTACCCTGATACCAAAACCACACAAAGACACAACCAAGAAAGAGAATTACAGGCCAATCTCACTCATGAACATCGACGCAAATAAACTCAATAAAATACTGGCAAACCGAATCCAAGAATACATTAGAAAAATTATCCATTATGATCAAGTCAGCTTCATCCCAGAGATGCAGGGCTGGTTCAACATACGCAAATCTATCAATGTAATCCATCATATAAATAAACTGAAAGAAAAAAACCATATGATCATTTCATTGGATGCTGAAAAAGCATTTGACAAAATTCAACACCCATTTATGATGAAGGTGTTGGAGAGATTGGGAATACAGGGATCATACCTAAATATAATAAAAGCAATATACAGCAAGCCGACTGCTAACATCAAATTGAACGGAGAGAAACTCAAAGCCATTCCACTAAAATCAGGAGCACGACAAGGCTGTCCACTCTCTCCATACCTCTTCAATATAGTGATTGAAGTACTAGCAAAAGCAATAAGATAACATAAGGGGATCAAGGGGATTCAAATTGGAAAGGATGAAGTTAAACTGTAGTTATTTGCAGACGATATGATAGTGTACATAAGCGACCCCAAAAACTCTACCAAAGAACTCCTACAGCTGATAAACACCTTTAGTAATGTGGCAGGATACAAGATCAACTCCAAAAAATCGATTGCCATCCTATACACAAAGGAAAAAGAAGCAGAGAGGGAAATCAGAGAAACATCACCTTTCATGATAGCCACAAATAGCATAAAATATCTTGGGGTAACTCTAACCAAGGAAGTGAAAGACCTATTTGACAAGAACTTTATGTCCTTGAAGAAAGAAATTGAGGAGGATACCAGAAAATGGAAAGATCTCCCCTGTTCTTGGATTGGGAGAATCAACATAGTAAAAATGGCAATTCTACCAAAAGCAAGCTATAGATTCAATGCAATCCCCATCAAAATTCCATCAAACTTCTTCACAGACCTTGAGAGAACAATAATCAAGTTTATATGGCAAAACAAAAACCCAGGATAGCCAAAAATATATTATACAAGAAAGGAACTTCTGGAGGCATTACCATCCCTTACTTCAAACTCTATTACAGAGCAACAGTATTGAAAACAGCTTGGTATTGGCATAACAACAGAGAAGTCGACATATGGAATCGAATAGAAGACCCGGGTATTAACCCACAAACATATGAACACCTGATATTTGACAAGGGAGCTAAAGGTATACAATGGAAGAAGGAAAGCATCTTTAACAAATGGTGCTGGCATAACTGGATGTCAACCTGTAGAAGAATGAAAATAGATCCATATCTATCACCATGCACAAAACTCAAGTCCAAATGGATAAAAGACCTCAACATTAATCTGACCACTTTGAAACTGATAGCAGAGAAAGTGGGAAATAGTCTACAAGATATAGGCACAGGAGACCAGTTCCTAAGCAGAACCCCAGGAGCTCAGACAATAAGAGAAGCAATGAATAAATGGGACCTCCTGAAACTGAGAAGCTTCTGTAAAGCAAAGGACACTGTCAGTAAAACCAAAAGTCTACCTTCCGACTGGGAGAAGATCTTCACAAATCCCTCATCAGACAAAGGTCTGATCTCCAAAATATACAAAGAACTCAAGAAACTAGACACTAAAACTCTAACTAATCCAATTAAAAAATGGGGTACTGAACTGAACAGAGAATTCACAACAGATGAACTCCGAATGGCCAAAATGCACTTAAGGTCATGCTCAACCTCCTTAGCGATCAGGGAAATGCAAATCAAAACCACTTTGAGATATCATCTTACACCTGTCAGAATAGCTAAAGTCAAAAACACCTATGAGAGCCTATGCTGGACAGGATGTGGGGTGAGGGGAACACTCATCCATTGTTGGTGGGAATGCAAACTCGTGCAGCCACTGTGGAAATCAGTGTGGCGGTTTCTCAGGAAACTGGTTTCTGAGTCAACTTCCCACAGGACCCAGCAATTCCACTCTTGGGAATATACCCTAGAGATTCCCTAACATACTACAAAAGCATTTGTTCTACTATGTTCATAGCAGCACTATTTGTAATAGCCAGAACCTGGAAACAGCCTAGGTGCCCCTCAATAGAAGAATGGTTAAAAAAGGTGTGGAACATATACACATTAGAGTTCTACTCAGCGGTAAAAAACAATGACATCTTGAATTTTGCATGCAAATGGATGGAAATAGAAAATGCTTTACTGAGTGAGGTAAGCCAGACCCAAAAAGAGGAACACGGTATGTATTCACTCATAAGTGGATTCTAACCATAATTAAAGGTCTTTGAGCCTATTATTCGTGATCCTAGAGAAGCTAAATAAGAAGATAAACCTGATGAAGATTATTTAGCTACCTGCCAGGAGGTAGGAAATAGACAAGAGGCCCAGGAAACCTCGGGTGCATGGGGGGGAGGGTTGTTGGAAGGGGAGAGGGTTAGAGAGAAGGGAGTAGGGGAGGAATGGGGAAAGCTCGGTGGCCTGGGAGGGGGAGAGTGAGGAAGGATGAATATGGGATCAGGGAAGAATATATTTCAAATAAGGGAGTCATTTTAGGGTTTACAGGAGACTTGATTATATATGGGATCCCAGGTCCAAGGAGAGATCCCCAGATTGTTCTCTGGACAGAGGAGAGGGTGCCTGAATCGGCCGTGTCCCATAAACATACTGATGTATATTTTGCTTATCACCATAGAAACTTCATCTGGCGAAGGACTGCTATACAGACTGAGACCCACATTGGAGCACCGGACTGAGCCCCCCAAGGTCCAAATGAGGAGCAGAAGGAGGAAGAACATGAAAAAGAAAATCAGGACTGCGAGGGATGCTATCACCCACTGATACAGGGGAACGGATCTAATGAGAGTTTACCAAGGCCAGTTGGACTGGGACTGAATGAGGACATGATATAACCAGATTCTCGGAATTTGGCCGGATTCTCTGAATGTGGCTGTCCCGAAGTCTTTCTGAAAAGCCATTGACTATGATACTGGGACTTGTTTTCTCTGCATATACTGGATTTTGGGGATCCAGTCTGTTTGGATACTCACCTTCCTGGACCTGGAGGGAGGGGGGAAGAACTTGAACTTCCCACAGGGCAGGAAACCCTGACTGCCCTAAGGGACGAAGAGGGAGGAGGAGAGGGAGTGGGGGGAGTGGGAGGGTGTTGGGAAGAGGGGCGGAAATGGAAACTTTTATAATTTAATAAAATTTACTCTCAAAAAGAAAAAGAAGTTCTAGAATAAGACAACATAAGGAGATCAAGGGGATTCGAATTGGAAAGGATGAAGTTAAACTTTCGTTATTTGCTGACGATATGATAGTGTACATAAGCGACCCCAAAAACTCTACCAAAGAACTCCTACAGCTGATAAACACCTTTAGTAATGTGGTAGGATACAAGACCAACTCCAAATAATCAGTGGCCCTCCTATACACAAAGGATAAAGAAGCAGAGAGAGAAATCAGAGAAACATCACTTTTCACGATAGCCACAAATAACATAAAATATCTAGGGGTTACTCTAACCAAGGAAGTGAAAGTCCTATTTGACAAGAACTTTAAGTCCTTGAGGAAAGAAATTGAAGAGGATACCAGAAAATGGAAAGACCTCCCCTGCTCTTGGATTGGGAGAATCAACATAGTAAAAATGGCAATTCTACCAAAAGAAATCTATTGATTCAATGCAATCCCCATCAAAATCCCATCAAACTTCTTCACAGACCTTGAGAGAACAATAATCAAGTTTATATGGCAAAACAAAAAACCTAGGATAGCCAAAACAATCTTATACAATAAAAGAACTTGTGGAGGCATTACAATCCCTTACTTCAAACTCTATTACAGAGCTACAGTATTGAAAACAGCTTGGGATTGGCATAAGAACAGAGAAGTCGACCTATGGAATCGAATAGAAGACCCAGATACTAACCCTCAAACCTATGAACACCTAATTTTCGACAAGGGAGCTAAAGGTATACAATGGAAGAAGGAAAGCATATTTAACAAATGGTACTGGCATAACTGGATGTCAACCTGTAAAAAAATGAAAGTAGATCCATATCTATCACCATGCACAAAAATCAAGTCCAAATGGATTAAAGACATCAACATTAATCCGTCCACTTTGAACCTGATAGAAGAGAAAGTGGGAAGTAGTCTACAAGATTTAGGCACAGGAGGCCTCTTCCTAAGTAGGACCCCAGCAGCACAGACAATAAGAGAAACAATGAATAAATGGGATCTACTGAAACTGGGAAGCTTCTGTAAAGGAAAGGACACTGTCAGTAGGACAAAAAGGCTGCCTTCTGACTGGGAAAAGATCTTCACCAACCCCTCATCAGACAAAGGTCTGATCTCCAAAATATACAAAGAACTCAAGAAACTAGGCACTAAAACTCTAATTAACCCAATTAAAAAATGGGGTACTGAACTGAACAGAGAATTCACAACAGATGAACTTCGAATGGCCAGAACACACTTAAGGTCATGCTCAACCTCCCTAGCGATCAGGGAAATGCAAATCAAAACCACTTTGAGATATCATCTTACACCTGTCAGAATAGCTAAAGTCAAATACACCAACGATAGCCTATGCTGGAGAGGATGTGGGGTGAGGGGAACACTCATCCATTGTTGGTGGGAATGCAAACTCGTGCAGCCACTGTGGAAATCAGTGTGGCGGTTTCTCAGGAAACTGGGAGTCAACCTCCCTCAGGACCCAGCAATACCACTCTTGGGAATATACCCTAAAGATTCCCTAACATACTACAAAAGCATTTGTTCAACTATGTTCATAGCTGCACTATTTCTAATAGCCAGATCATGGAAACAACCTAGGTGCCCCTCAATAGAAGAATGGTTAAAAAAGGTGTGGAACATATATACATTAGAGTTTTACTCGGCGGTAAAAAACAATGACATCTTGAATTTTGCATGCAAATGGATGGAAATAGAAAACGCTTTACTGAGTGAGGTAAGCCAGACCCAAAAAGAGGAACACGGTATGTATTCACTCATAAGTGGATTCTAACCATAATTAAAGGTCTTTGAGCCTATTATTCGTGATCCTAGAGAAGCTAAATAAGAAGATGAACCTGATGAAGATTATTTAGCTATCCACCAGGAGGTAGGAAATATACATGAGTCCCAGGTAACCTCGGGTGCATGGGGGGGTGGGAGGGTCGATGGAGGGGGAGAGGACTAGAGAGAAGGGAGTAGGGGAGGAACGGGGAAAGCTTGGTGGCCGGGGATGGAGGGGGGGGAGGGAGGTAGGATGAATATGGGATCAGGGAACAATATATTTCAACTAAGGGAGCCATTTTAGGGTTTACAGGAGACTTGATTATATATGGGATCCCAGGTCCAAGGAGAAATCCCCCTGATTGCTCTCTGGACAGAGGAGAGGGTGCCTGAATCGGCCGTGGCCCATGACCATACTGATGTATATTTTGCTTATCACCATAGATCCTTCCTCTGGCGAAGGACGGCTATGCAGTCGGAGGCCCACATTGGAGCACCGGATTGAGCCCCCCGAGGTCCGGAGAGGGAGCGGAAGGAGGAGGAACATGAAAAACGAAATCAGTACTGCGAGGGATGCTATCACCCACTGATACAAGGGAACGGATCTGATGAGAGTTTACCAGGGCCAGCCGGACTGGGACTGAACGAGGACGTGATCTAGCCAGATTCTCGGAATTTGGCCGGATTCTCTGACTGTGGATGGCCCGGGGTCTTTCTGAAAAGCCATTGACTATGACACTGGGACCTGTTTCCTCTGCATATGCTGGATTTTGGGGATCCAGTCTGTTTGGACGCTCGCCTTTCTGAACCTGGAGGGAGGGGGAGGGAGCTGGAGCTTCCCACAGGGCAGGAAACCCTGACTGCCCTGGGGGACGGAGGGGAAGGAGGGGGGGAGTGGGGGGAGTGGGAAGGTGTTGGGGGGGGGGCGGAAATGGAAACTTTTATAATTTAATAAAATTTAAAAAAAAATGGTGCTGGCATAACTGGATGTCAACCTGTAGAAGAATGAAAGTAGATCCATATCTATCACCATGCACAAAAATCAAGTCCAAATGGATAAAAGACATCAACATTAATCTGACCACTTTGAACCTGATAGAAGAGAAAGTGGGAAGTAGTCTACAAGATATAGGCACAGGAGGCCACTTCCTAAGTAGGACCCCAGCAGCACAGACAATAAGAGAAACAATGAATAAATGGGATCTACTGAAACTGGGAAGCTTCTGTAAAGCAAAGGACACTGTCAGTAGGACAAAAAGGCTGCCTTCTGACTGGGAGAAGATCTTCACCAACCCCTCATCAGACAAAGGTCTGATCTCCAAAATATACAAAGAACTCAAGAAACTAGATACTAAAACTCTAATTAACCCAATTTAAAAATGGGGTACTGAACTGAACAGAGAATTCACAACAGATGAACTTCGAATGGCCAGAAGATATTTAAGGTCATGTTCAACCTCCTTAGTGATCAGGGAAATGCAAATCAAAACCACTTTGAGATATCATCTTACACCTGTCAGAATAGCTAAAGTCAAAAACACCAATTATAGCCTATGCTGGAGAGAATGTGGAGTGAAGGGAACACTCATCCATTGTTGGTGGGAATGCAATCTTGTACAGCCGCTGTGGAAATCAGTGTGGTGGTTTCTCAGGAAACTGGGAGTCAACCTCCCTCAGGACCCAGCAATTCCACTCTTGGGAATATACCCTAGAGATGCCCTATCATACTACAAAAGCATTTGTTCAACTATGTTCATAGCAGCACTATTTGTAATAGCCAGAACCTGGAAACAACCTCAATAGAAGAATGGTTAATAAAGGTGTGGATCATATACACATTAGAGTTCTACTCAGCGGTAAAAAACAATGACATCTTGAATTTTGCATGCAAATGGATGGAAATAGAAAACGCCTTACTGAGTGAGGTAAGCCAGACACAAAAAGAGGAATATGGTATGTATTCACTCATATGTGGATTCTAACCATAATTAAAGGCCTTTGAGCCTATTATTCGTGATCCTAGAGAAGATAAATAAGAAGGTGAACCTGTTGAAAATCATGTAGCTATCTGCCTGGAGATTGGAAATAGACAAGAGTCCCAGGTAACCTCGGGTGCATGGGGGGGTGGGAGGGTTGTTGAAAGGGGAGAGGGTTAGAGAGAAGGGAGTAGGGGAGGAATGGGGAAAGCTAGGTGGACTGGGATGGGGGGAGGGAGGAAGGATGGATATGAGATCAGGGAAGAATATATCTCAACTAAGGGAGTCAGTTTAGGGTTTACAGGAGACTTGATTATAAATGGGATCCCAGGTCCAAGGAGAGATCCCCAGACTGTTCTCTAGACAGAGGAGAGGGTGCCTGAAGCGGCCTTGGCCTATAACCATACTGATGAATATTTTGCTTATCACCATAGATCCTTCATCTGACGATGGATGGCGATACAGATGGAGACCCACATTGGAGCACCGGACTGAGCCCCCCATGGTCCAAATGAGGGGCAGAAAAAGGAAGAACATGAAAAAAAACTCAGGACCGCGAGGGGTGCGATCACCCACTGATACAAGGGGACTGATCTAATGAGAGTTCACCAAGGCCAGTTGGACTGGGACTGAACGAGCTGTGATCCAACCAGATTCTCTGAATGTGGCCGGATCTCTGAATGTGGCTGGTCCGGAGCCTTTCTGAAAAGCCACTGACAATGACACTGGGACTTGTTTCCTCTGCATATACTGGATTTTTGAGATCCAGTCTGTTCGGGTACTCACCTTCAGGGACCTGGAAGGAGTGGGGAGGAACTTGAACTTCCCACAGGGCTGGAAGCCCTGACTGCTCTTAGGGATGAAGAGGGAGGAGGAGGGGGGAGGGGGGAGTGGGAGGGTGTTGGGAAGAGGGGCGGAAATGGAAACTTTCATAATTTAATAAACTTTGAAAAAAAAGAAAAAGAAAATGCTTTACTGAGTCAGGTAAGCCAGACCCAAAGAGAGGAATATGGTATGTATTCACTCATAAGTGGATTCTAGCCGTAATTAAAGGTCTTTGAGCCTATTTTTCGTGATCCTAGAGAAGATAAATAAGAAGGTAAACCTGAAGAAAATTCAGGTAGTTTTGCTCCTGGATATTGGAAATAGACAAGAGTCCCAGGTAACCTCGGGTGCATGGGGGGGTGGGAGGGTTGTTGGAAGGGGAGAGGGTTAGAAAGAAGGGAGTAGGGGAGGAATGGGGAAAGCTCGGGGGACTGGGATGGGGGGAGGGAGGAAGGATGGATATGGGATCAGGGAAGAATATATCTCAACTAAGGGAGTCAGTTTAGGGTTTACTAGAGACTTGATTATAAATGGGATCCCAGGTCCAAGGAGAGATCCCCAGATTGTTCTCTGGACAGATGAGAGGGTGCCTGAACTGGCCTTGGCCCATAACCATACTGATGAATATTTTGCTTATCACCATAGATCCTTCATCTGGCGATGGATGGAGATAGAGACAGAGACCCACATTGGAACACTGGACTTAACTCCCTAGGTCCAAACGAGAAGCAGAAGGAAAGAGAACGTGAGCAAAGAAGGCAAGATCAGAGGGAACCTTCATCCGACAATGGATGGCGATACAGACGGAGATCCACATTGGAGCACCGGACTGAGTCCCCCAAGGTCCAAATGAGGAGCAGAAGGAGGAAGAACATGAAAAAGGAAATCAGGACCGTGAGGGGTGCATCACCCACTGATCTAATGAGAGTTCACCAAGGCCAGTTGACTGGTACTGAACGAGCACGTGATCCAACCAGATTCTCTGAATGAGGCCGGATTCTTTCTGAAAAGCCATTAACAATGACACTGGGACTTGTTTCCTTTGCATATACTGGATTTTTGGGATCCAGTCTATTGGGATACTCACCTTCCTGTACCTGGAGGGAGAGGGGAGGAACTTGAACTACCCACAGGGCAGGAAACCCTGACTGCTCTTAGGGATAGAGAGGGAAGAGGAGAGGGAGTGGGGGGAGTGGGAGGGTGTTGGGAGGAGGGGCGGAAATGGAAACTTTTATGTTTTAATAAACTTTGAGAAAAAAAAAGATGTGAGAGTTAGCCAATAAGAGGCTAGACCTAATGGGCCAATCAGCTTTATAACTTTAAGAAATCTCTTTGTGATTTTCTTGGGGCTTGCTGGCTGTGGGGTACCAGGCGAGATAGATACCCCAAACAAGCAGGCCCCCTCATGTAACAGTTGGTTCCTGGCTGCCCAGCTAGGTCAGCTGGTAGAGCATGGGACTCTTAATCCCAGGATCATAGGGTCGTACACCACATTGGGTGCCAATTTGTTGTAAGGAGACTGCTAGTTAGTCCCGGCTACTTAGCCCTGAAATAATGACACAGAAACCAGTTCTTTATTCATTAACCAATAAAAGCAACACATAGACAGAATGACCTCCTACACTATTTCCCCTTTTATGTTTAAACAAAAATCTGTTGGAAGAAGGCTGGCTTGTTGGCTCCCAGCTGCCCAGCTACCTTAAACCAGCAAAGTTTTCAGCACATCTGTCTCCAGAGGTGGCTCCATGAATTCTCTCTGACTCTGCCCTTCTTTCTCCTAGCATGCAGTCCAGTCCTCCTCACCTAGCTCTTCTGTGCCCTGCCCTGCTCTGTTATAGGCTCAAAGCAGTTCTTTATTCATTAACAGTAATCACAACATACAGTGGGAAATCCCACATCACCTCCCATTTTCTGTTTAAACAAAAAAGAAGATTTTTAACCTTAACATAGTAAAATTATATATAGCAAAACAGGTATCAAGCAAGTATTACAGTTACAATATTTATATCTACTTTATCTTTTATCATAACTAACAAAAACTCTAACTATAAATTCTTCAACACCATCAAAGACTACAGAAGGATATAATATTACTTGAGTAAGCAGGAAGTGTATTCTATGCAATTTCCAAAACTCTGGAATTGACAGAAACATCTCACTGCCTGTACAGTTCCCCAAAGTTCTTCTGTAATGTTGGGGCATTCATTTTCAGCCTACTGGCCCACAGTATCCTGGAGACTTTTACAAGAAGCAGGAAATTTTAAAGACAGTTCTGCTATATTGGTAGTTTGTCCATCACTTTTTTTCTGTGTCCTGCAGAATGTCTGGTAGACTCTCTCATGAATCAGGAATCCCAAAGGATCATTTCACCTTTAGAAAAGTTTAGCAGTCATTTTTCTGTTTGTCCCGCATGTCCATCAGTCCAGGCAAGAGAAGTTTCATGCCAAAATGGCTAACAAACTCCAAAAAAGAGCTCTTCGATGTCCATTATCTTCTTGAAGTAGCTTTGTGCTGCCAGGAGCAGATATGTCTCACTGTCATGAAAAAATTCTTAAAACATTTTAAATGCCATATTCTGTACTCCTTCAAAGGTTTGAAGAATGTCTATTCATCTGAAATATATATCTGTCCATCTAGAAATCTAACTAACATGACTACAAGCTTGACTATTATAGATGATTATCTATTTACCTAAATTTCTTAATTATATATTACATTTTTAAATGAGCTAGACAAACTTAATACCTTACTCAAGATCAGAAATATATATACACAAGTATAACAAAATTGACCTTAAATTTGTATCAATAAAGCAAGATACATACCAATGCAAATATCTATAGCATATCTGCCTTTAAATGTAAAGAAATATTTACAAACAATATTTGGGAATTTGGGCATAGTTTTTCCTCCAAACTGCTTCCTGATGTTTATTGGGTGCATTAATTTTTGGGGGGTGATCAAAATGACCTTTCAGGGGATCTTCATTCATCAAACCACACTAATCTGAAAGGATTCCACAGGTTCTTTTCCTCTGTGGAAACAAAAAAAGAACCTCTTTTCCAAAGCAGCATATACTTAGACTCAAATTTTGAAATCAAGATACCTTTTAACAATATATGCTGATTTAGCTTAGCAGACCATATCAGAAAAAGTCTCTCTGTACTGAGCTCCTTCACAGTCAAAAAAATTCAAAGAAAATATAATAATATACATAATGCAGACTCTCTGTGAATTTTTCATCCTTAAGTGGCTTATTTTCCTTTACTCAGTTTAATATACTACAGTCTGTACTCTGCCTCTTTAAAGACTTTACTTTATATTTTTTTAAATCATTTACATTATTTTATAACTATACTCATTTCATTCTTTCTTTTAAGCCTATGTACATTTTTGCAACACTGTGACCCATTTAGAGGTCTTTTATGTCTGGATCTGTCCCATCTATCTGTAATTATTTACTGTCCAGGAGTGCTTCTTAAGATACTAAGTGCTTCTTAAAGCTTAAGCTGTGCCATTACTAGGGTATATATAGTACTTCCTGCTTACTCTGCACAGTCCAATATGGTGGAGCCACTTGTGTTTCTGAGAGTCATGCACACTGCCCCACTTACAGGCACACAACTGTTCCATGTTGCCATCAAGCGAGCCACAAAACACTGCTCACAAACCCCATCCAAATGCTCAATCTCCTGAAAGAGTGAAAGTTCGTGCTAGCAGCACAACCCACACCTGGGAAGCTGCAGTTTTGAAACACATGCAGCTACTACTACTGAATCAGTAAGACCTCTCTTAAAGGAGCCACAGCATGCTGCCCTAAGCAAAGCTCATTCAATATGACTAAACTTGTTTTTTAGTGTCTAGTATTCCTTTTCAAGCCCTCTCAGGTTTTTAAGTGTATTTTAGTCAGTCACATTGGGGAAAATTTGTTGGAGAAAGATAGGCTTGTTTGTTCCCAGCAGCTCAGCTAGCTTAGACCAAAAAATTTTCAGCATATCTGTCTCCAGCAGTGGTTTCATAGCTTCTCTCTGACCTCACCCTTCTTTCTCCCAGTGTTCATTCCAGTCCTGCCCACCTAGCTCTGCTCTGTTCTGCCCTGCTCTGCTATAGACTCAAAGAAGTTCTTTATTGATTAATGGTAATCACAGCAAACAGAGGGAAATTCCAAATCAACAGTCCTTCAAAAATTCTGCTTCATATAAAAGTCCGTCAGATTTCTAGGGCTATAAACAGAAGATGGATGCCTAAACATTACATATTAACCATGGGTGATTGTACAGGCCACCAGCTGTTTCTGTTATTTCTTATTTGGGGATGTTATTCTACAGTTGCTGTTTACTTGGGTAATATTTTATCCTTCTCCAGTCTCTGATGTAGTTGAATACTAGATGATTGTAGTTATAGTTTCCTTGTTAACAAATTCAGAAAATAAACTCACAAATGACATTTAAACTGTATTAGGTTTAGAAATAAAACAGATAGTTTTGGGGTGGGGAATGCAAGTTAGGTTAGAGAGTTAATAAGGTATAAAACTTTGGACTCACCAAGATAAGATAGATAATGGAGTAATTTCTCTGATTCTGTCAAATATTATGGACTAGATATTGTTAATAAACTATTGTCTGTATATATTTGGATATAGTTATTGTACTTACTGTATATAGTTTTTCAATGTTAGTCAAAACCTTCACTTTTTATTTAAACAATAGGGGATATATTGTATGACATTTTGATTGTGTCCTGACAAATAAAGTGTTCCTGGAGGTGAGAGGGTGGAGCTAGACACTAGTTATCTACAGAGCTGGGTGGTGGCAGCACATGTCTTTAATCACAGCACTTGGGAGCCACATGCCTTTTATTACAGCAAAATATGAAGGTGGAGGCAGGAAAAAAAGTTGAGTGGAGACAGGATCTCTGCCCATTTTTGGTTTGATATCTTGGAGAGGTAAGAAGCGTCTGTGGTTCCTCCTTTTCTTCTCTAATCTTTCAGCTTTTACCCCAAAATCAGATTCCTGATTTTATTTGATAAGACTAATTAGGATCATGGGTCTGAAGAGATGGTTCAAAGATTAAGAGTACTGGCTGCTCTTCCAGAGGTGTTGTTTTAAATTCCCAGCAACAACACAATGACTCACAACCTTCTATAAGGAGATCTGTTGCCATCTTTTGGTGTTCAGGTGTCCATTTAGGCAGAATACTGTATTTGAAATAAATAAATAAATCTTTTTAAAGGGATTAATTAGGATCATGTTTCACCATATCATCTTTCAGCTGCACTGTTTTTATTAGCCACAGTTTTTGAAAGAAACAGGTCCTAGAGAGTGGAATATTTCTCATAGAAGCAATAGCTGGCTATGACTCCAATAATCTAGAAGTTGCTCTGTCCAAAAAGCTGAATTTCTCAGCTGGAATTCCGTAAATGCTGGAATTCTGAAGAAGTGAACTTTAATGCCTGTGAAGGAATAGACTTGCTAGAGAGGTAAGAGCAAGCATTCAAAGAGCAAAGTATTAAATGCTTCAAGGACTTACGCAAGTTTTCAGGCGAAGGTGTGTCCCAGAGTAAAAGTGTGTTTTTCTACCTCAAAATTCAGATTAAAAGTGTGTGTATTCCTCACTCAAGATCAGGATCAATAATGTGTTTCTTCTCCTCTCAAGATTCAATGGTGTTTTTCTTGTTTTCTTCAGATCTGAAAAAAGCCTATGTCTTCCTTGCTCAAAGCTAAGGATTAGAAATGAGTCCACCTACTTTTTGTTTCCTTTTTAATTTATTTATTTCCTTGTTTTGTTGAGCTACACATTTTCTTCACTTCTCTTCCTTCCTACCTTTTTCCTTTCTACCTTCTCTCATGATGTCCATGTTCCAAATTTACTCAGGAGATTTTGTCTTTTTCAAATTCCTATGTAGATCCATGTATGTCTCTCTTGGGTTCCTCTTTGTTGTCTAGTTTCTCTGGGGTTGTGATCTATAGGATGGATTTCTTTCCTTGATGTCTAAAAGCCACTTATGAGTGAATACATGTTATATTTGTCTTTTTGGGTCTGGGTGGCCTCACTCAATATGGTTTTTCTAGATCCATCCATTTGCCTGCAAATTTCAGAATGTCATTATTTTTACTGCTGTGTAGTACTCCATTGTATAAATGTGCCACATTTTGTTTATCCATTCTACAGTTTATAGTCATCTAGATTTTTTCCAGGTTCTTACTATTACAAATACTCCTGCTATAAACACAGTTATGCACATGTCCTTGTGGTATGATTAAGCCAACTTCTTTTTTGTTGTTCTTTTTTTAGAGAGGGGGGTTCTCTGTAGCTTTGGGGTCTGTCCTGGAACTAGCTCTTGTAGACCAGGCTGGCCTCAAACTCACAGAGATCCACTTTCTACCTCCCAGTACATCACTACCTCCTGGCATTGAGTCTACTTCTAACAAAAAAAAAAATCCCACAAAGGTGTGTCAACCATTTCTATATTCAAGTAAATTCCATAAGTAATCAATTTGACAACAAAAATAACCATCATAATATTTAAGTATATTGTTTCTGAAAAAAATGTTTAAAGGTATAATATGGAAGAGTAAAGCATATAGCCAAGTAGGAAAGATGAGAGGGAAGCACAACAGATACCAAATGTCCAAAAGGATTATTGGGAAGTAAGAAATGTTGGAGGAATCAGAATACCCATTTTCAAATATTGTTATGACTCTACAGTATGAACAGAAGTCCCCAACATGGTGTTGTTATAAATGAGATGCACAAACAAGTGAAACAGAGGGTCTAAAAATAAACCAATGTACCCACTGCTGCCTGCCATAAAAAGCAATGACATGAATATCTTTTGTGAACATGGAAGCTCTAGAAAATGTTGTTTTTGAAAGTGTTTACTGACTCACAAAAGATTAAATCTAAATCTCTTTCTCTCACATTAATGACATTGTGCTTTTCATAACCTTGAAAATGGTGCCTGTGAAGTGGGATTATCCATTGAACTTTAAACCTGTAACTGTGATCAAACGAGATGTTATAATAAAAATGAGAATTGTGCAATTCGTGCTCAAGTTCTTGATTGCTTTGACTTTCCTGGTACCTGCTTCACTTTATCTGACATTAATTGGAAATGGAGCTCACATGAGACACCAGCTGAAAGAGGTTGCCAAGTTTCTCCTCCTGATAAATGTGGAAATAACTGAAAAAGAGAATCCAGGGACTCAATTTGACATTGTGGAGCAAAGACACTTACATCTTGGTAGGCAGAAATTTGAGAAGACTAAGGGAAAACAGTTCAGCCATTATAGACCATTTACAAGCAGAATACTGGAAACACTTTCTCAAATAGGATCCATATTTCTTCTAACTCCTGAAGTCTTCTCAAGTCTGGCAGATTCTCCCAATAGTGCATTCAACTGTTGATGAGTTCAGATACTTCAAGAATTATTATCCCTACAAAGATACAGAACAAAGATCAGTGATGAGACATGTTAACTCTGTATATATCTGAAACTTTCCTTAACTTTGCAATGTTGATTTGGACTCATTTGTGACTTTGTGAATCTTTATGAGTGAATGACATAGGAAACATGTGCCCAATTAAGAGTGAACCATCGTAGAAGATTAATATAGAGAACTATTTCCTTTATTCATGCTTGTGAAAATATCCTGAGAGAAATAATTTAATGAAGATTAGTTTACTGTGGATCATGGTTCTAGGGCCTGCATTCATACTGTTTATTGTTTACTAAAATTTACAGAAGCTGAGGCTATCTAGGAGAAGGGAACATCCGTGGAGAAAATACTGCCATCAGATTGGCCTGTTTGGCTGTCTGTAAGGGCATTTTCTTGAATGATTATTGATAGGCAGGGTATCCTACACTGTAGATAGTATTATTTCTGAGAATCTGGTCTTGGACTATATAAAAAGCAGACAGATAAAGCCATGATGAGCAATTCAGTTATCTGCATTCCTCCATGGCTTCTGCTTCAGTTTTATCCTTGAGGTTCTTTCCTTCCTTCAATGATGGACCATGACATAGAAATGTGACATGAAATGAAACTTAGCTTTTTGAAATTGCTTTTATTTATTGTGCTTGTAGGAGCAATAGAAATTAGTTCAAAAAACATTCACTGCAAGGAATGTGTGGTAGTGCTGACGCAGAGACTTTTCCTGAGGGTTGTAACCCAAATATGTTTATTAATACCAGAAAGGGAATGCAGGTCAAATCAGAGTAACAAATACTCCAATATCTATCTTGGTTAACTGGAAAGGTATTACTGGAGTTTCTAATGGGATTGTGGGTAAGGAATTATCAACAAGGGGCAGGGGAGACTGTTTTATGACAATGCAGTGATATGATACGTCTTTAATCCCAGCACTCAGGGGGCAGGTGGTCCTCTGAGTTCCATGCCAACTTGGTCTACAAAGTGAGTTCCAGGATAGTCAGAACTGTTTCAACCTGGTCTACAAAGTAAGTTTTATAACAGTCAGGAATGTTAACCAGTGAAGCCTAGACTGTTACACAGAGAAATCTTGTACAAATAAAACAAAAAACTATGAGAAAACAATTCCATAACTCAGACTGTGTGGAAGGCAATTAGTATTCATCAGTGATATGATAGAATCAGTGGTTTGTTTCAATAGTATCTCAAAGCTTTATAGTTTTGAATGACCTTGAATTTGGGCTACTCCTCTTAGGAAAATCGATTTTAAATGAAGAAATACCTTTAAATTTCTGAGTATTTATATTACATGCTAAATACTTTTAAATTTTAGGAATGCAAATATAATAGGTGTTTCAGGTATATCTGTATGTAATAAAATAAAGATACATAAAGCAATCAGTGGAAAAAACAAACTATTTGGTCAGATCAGGATGGATTCAATTCAGTAACACTTGTGGTGACATTTTGTTTGTGATCTAACAAATAAAGCTTGCTGAAGAACAGAATTTGGAGCTAAGCCACTAGTTTGACATAAAGACTGGGGAGGGTGGCACAAACCTTTAATCCCAGTACTCAAGAGGCAGAAGGAAATGGATCTCTGTGAGGTCAAGGTCAACCTGGGCTACAAGAGATTGATTCATGTAAATGGAATTTCACTTTCGTTTCCCGACACCCTAGACCTGAATAACCATACAGAAACTATATTAATCACAACATCTTTGGCCAATGGGTCAGGCATATTTCTAGGTAGCATTT
Source organism: Myodes glareolus (assembly GCF_982192425.1). Classification (NCBI taxonomy): domain Eukaryota; kingdom Metazoa; phylum Chordata; class Mammalia; order Rodentia; family Cricetidae; genus Myodes; species Myodes glareolus. The sequence goes on from NC_142026.1 coordinate 78,849,221, forward strand.
ACATCTTAAATTGACCTATTTCTACTAATCTGTTTATTGTCATGAGGCCATGGATTACTGATTTGGCATATCACTCCTTCCATGGCTACATGGCACCTCTTCACTCTGTCTTTCTTCTCTATCTCTTTGTTTGGATTTCCATCATAGCTATATTTCTGCCTGCCCAATGGTGTCTATCCAATGGCTGAAACAGTTTTATTCATCAATCAATGAAAGCAGCACATATACAGAAGGACATCGCACATCATCTCCCGTTTTCTGTCTAAATAAAAAGAAATGTTTTAACTTTGACATAGAAAAAATTGCATGTAACAAAACAGTTATCAAGCAATAATTTTAAGAAAAATAAGGTTTGATCGAGGAATAGCCCCTGAAAAATCTCTAATGGGAACAAATGGCCAGATGATTTGACATTTAAGAGCACCTCTGTTGCAGTTTCCTCTGAGTTATACATTCAGAATTGTTTCAAGACTGCCAGTTTAGATAATCCAGCCTCACAGAATACTCTAGTCAGGACTTTGCCATAATGTTAAATTTTCTTTCCTCCCCATAAGATTACCAGTGCCTCCAATCAACAGTTAAGTAGCCTCAAAAACCACACCCACATTCCCCCCCCCAAAAAAATGCATTGTGATTGTTTGTCTTTGTTTAATGTGTTGGCTACAAGTTATTATTAGTAATGGTCAGGGAAAAAAAACTAAGCAAAGGAGATTAGATTCAAGGTTCTTGTTTTGAAAGAAAAAAGGGGAAAAATAAATACAATAGGATAAAAGTGTGGATTATTGAGTCTACTCTGAAAAGAAAAAAGGGAAGATATAGATAGGATCATGTTTTGAAGAAAAAAAGGCCTGGTGATGGTGGCACAGGCCTTTAATCCCAATACTAGGGAGGCCTTTCCCAGAGCTTGGTAAAAGAGATTGCCCGGGATTTCAACACTGACTTGAGGTTTTAGAATGTAGCCATTGGTGCCTTTCAGAAGGCTAATGAAGCTTACCTTTAAAGATACCAATTTGTGTGCCATCCATGCCGAGAGAGTCACTATCGTGACCAAACACATTCAGTTGGCTCACCAGATACGGAGAGGGGGGAGGGGAGAGACAGCATTTAAATTAAGGCAGTTTTTATGGCATGCTGTAGTAAACAATGAGCCTAGGCTAATTGACATAACAGTTTATAATTAATATAAGCCTCACGTGTTTCTTTTTGACTGAATGGCTTCAGGACCCAGTGGGACAGAAACTTCCATATACAAATTCAATCTCAGAGCCAGGAAATGTTGGCTCACACCTTTAATCCCAGTATGTGGGAGTCACACACCTTTAATCCCAGCATTAAGGAGGTGGAGTCAGGAAGGGATATGGCTGGGCAGAGAGAGGGTATATAAGGCAAGAGGAGACTGGAGCTCATTGCATTCAGTGTGAGAATTTGTGGAACTGTGTTCTTATCCACTTTGGCCTGAAGATTCAGAAGGTAAAAGGTCTCTTTAGTGGCTAGCTTCTTTACTTCTCTGCTCTTTCAGCATTTGCTCCAATATCTGACTCTGGATTTTTATTATTAACATTAATTAGAACTCTTATTACACACACATGGTTGCATTGTGTTGAGTCACTGCAAGTATTTGGATTGTGGAGCAGTATAAGTGTTTGAGCACCATTCTCAGCCCGAGTCTGTCTCTTCACTCAGTAGCCAAGGAGTCCTGGGTTTCACAGTGATCTTTCCTGCAGTCATGAAAGACAGTAGGAAATTTTCCTGTTCAAAATTTGAAGCTTGGTAAATTCCTACAGGAACAAATAAAATGCAAAGAAATTTTCAGTAGATAACTTAGGAGTGGAGCAAATCTGGTTAGTGGTCTCTTACTTTGTTAACACAAAGACTAATTTAAAATTTTTTGTAAAAGTTTGTAAGAAAAAAAGTTTTTTTGTTTTTTGTTTTTTTTTTTACGGCATTGGACAAAGGGAAAAAGCAATGAGAGCTTATGAAGGACACAACCGGCTGGAATCAGGAATCTTGTGCTGTTTTCCACCTCATTTTGCTTCTCGAAGAATAGCTGGGACCTCTGGGTTCACATCCTTAGCTTTTCCTAATGAGACGACAATGAATTTTACATTTCTAGCTGTGGTTTGCAAACCTTCAGGGTAAAATTTCCCAGGCTTATTCCCTGAAACCAACTGGCATGGACGGGGAACTAAGGTTCCGTGTGAGGCAACCGCACCTATGATAAACACGCAGACCGGATGTAGGCAGGTGAGCGAGCACAACTCGCTCTTCCAGGCCAGGTGGTCCCCTTCTGTTTCCCCCACCATATTCATCTCCATATTAGTGAACACACACACACACTTTTATCCATTTATTTCTTACATTTGTCTTTTAAAAAATGTTCATTTGTATGAGATTTGTATTTTGCTTGAGTGTATGTCTGTGTATTATGTGAACACAGGAGCCTGTGGCGTTCAGAAAAGGGTATCAAGAGTCCCTGGAACTGGGGTTACAGGTGGTTGCAAGACACCATAGGCATGCTGGGAAGTGAGCCCTGGGTCCACTGCAGAAACAGGACATGTTTTCACCACCTCGCCATCTCTCCAGCCCCTCATACTTGTCTTCCATATCAAATTATATTTCTTAGATCAGAATGTGAACACAGGTACCCTATTTTGATAACTCCAAATGGCACAGGTTTTATAGTTAAGGGAGACCTAAACGTTCAGTTAGCATCTTCTTTTACCACCACTTGTGACTATGGGTCAGCACAGCTTTCTTACTTTTAGAAAAAACTATTTATTTTATGTATACATCATGTGCACACCTGTTGTCAGAGGAGGCTAAGAGAGAATGTCGGGTGTCCCCTGGGACTGAAGTTACAGGAGGCTGTGAGTTGCCATGTTGCTGGGAATTGAATCAGCCACTGAGGCATCCACCCCTACAGCAAACCTCTTCAGTAGGCCTAATGATGGCCATTTGTATGAATGCTTATATCGTTGTAGAGCTGAAAAAAATGTACTCACTTATTGTCCTTCCTTTGAGGAAAGAGTTTGGCATAGGTGAAACACATACACACACACACACACACACACACACACACACACACACACACACACACACACACTCATACATCTCCAGTAAGTTTATCGGGGTTATTTACAGAGGAGCATGGGTGACTGACTTAAAGAGCTAAAACATCAAACTTCCTCACACACACAGACCCTCAAGTCAAAGAAGGAAGAAGTGGGGGGCGGCCAAGGAAGGGAAGAGAAGAAAAACAGCATCTGTTAGCATGTCTAGATCCTTAAAAGGCTTGGCGGTCAGTTTTCCCATGCCTCCACACTCCCAGCTTCCCCTGAGGTTACTACCTACCTGAAGTCCAGGCTGGAGCTGAAAGGGTGTTAAATGGGTGGAGCCCGGTAACAATATAGATGTAAACACTCCCTATGAGACAGCTGTAAATTCAATTTCCTCTAGCAAGATCAAACCCTCAAAACCTCTTAAAATAACATCAATCACTAAGGGACAAGTGCTCAAATATTGGAGCCTATTGTGTACAGACTCATTAAAACCAAAACAAAAATGCATATGCCAAACTCAAAAGTTTCTCTATGTTGCTTTTTTTACATAGGCATCTAGCTGAAAAATTATAGATTCTATCTAATAAGCTGGGGACTCTGTACATACTGAATTTCTTTGAAGAAAATAAAATATGGTTAGGTTTTCAGAGTGTCATGTGGTAATATGTGAGGGTCCGTGGTTAAGCTGTCTGCATCCCAGGTTCTCTAGCAGTGCTGAGGCTAGTGTACAAACTTTGTCTTTTTTACCTTCTTATCTCTCACTCACATTAGTGTCACGTAGGAAACATAGTCAGTCTCCGTGGAGGGAAGAGCAACACATGAGCTAGTGAATGGAGCTAGTTGAATGTTTCCCACTGACAGAATTTCAGGGAGATGGAGAGCACAATATGATTTGTTTTCTAACTTCTAGAGAGAAGCAGAATCGCTAGAAAGGTCCAGCAATATGGATCCCAGCACACTCTCAATTGAAGAAGGCAAGAAGATCTTAAGGCAGTTTGGGATCCCTCAGAGAGATGTAAGTACCTGCGACATTGGGTAAAGAAAAGGTACATAGAGTGAGGTGAAGTGGAATGTATGAACCACTTGAAGCACCTTCTTATCTTATGGCCTGGGGATTATTGATACTAAGTATTTGTGAATTGCTTTCTTGGGAACACAGCACTTGAAACATAAGCTACAAATTAAGGGGATAAAAGAGGCAAGGCGCCTGCAACAGTACTCAGTTCCTCAAGGGAACATTTCCACTCCCTCAAAACTCACTTTTTACTCTCTCTTATCAAGTGAAATTTACTTTCAGAGTTCCAGTCATCTGTTGTGGGAGAGATTTCAGACTGATGGTCCTGAAGATAGAAGGAACAGGGAATCTGTTTATCTCTTCCATGAAAGGCTGGTTCCCCACCATGGAATACTAAGTAACTTTCTCTTTTTGGTCCTCAGGTTGATATGATGAAAGAAAAATGGGTAGTTGTTGCCTCTGTGGAGGTTTTATTTAAATTCCCTCTGCTACCTGGAGAGGACCCAACAGCCTGCTGTGTCTCTAATAAAAAGAGTCAGCCTGCAGGATACCAACAAAATTCAACCCCACAAAAACAAGGAGACCAAGAAGAAAGGTAGGAACTGACTTGACTTGGGTATATCTGAGGGCCCTATTTTTTGCCAAAAAAATGCCTGAAGGCTTTTGTTGTTGATGATGATGATTGATTTTGTTTTCTTAAATCATAGATTAAACTAGGGAATTTTTGTATTAGGAAATATTCTAAGCTTGAGCTACATCCTGACACAGGCCAAAATTATCTTTACTTAATTTTGAGACTCATTCTTACTAACTTGATCTCTCTCTACAGTCAAGAAAGGCCTCGGCCTTAAAATTATATTGTTACAGTCTCTAATAGATGGGATTACAGGTCTGTACCATCTGGCATATCTTCATATGTGCACTTATTTGTGAATTAAATGGTATGAACTTTCATAGCCCATTAGCTTGTATAGTCATCTCAGCTTGGTTTTCCAGGAGTGGGTTTGTGAACAAGTCATTATTAAAATAGGTATATGGACATGAGTTGCTGATTGGGAAGTGTAGCTGAATTTATTGGGTAAACATCATAGGTTTACAATTCTTGGTGAGAGTCTATTGTTGATTTTGTACAGAAAAACCAAACAGAAAATAATTTTCAGGAAATATGCTGAAAATGTTAGATTTTGTTTGTTATATTTTTATTTATTTGAAAAATAGCATTAGCAATATCTACCTAAAAGCTGAAATGGTGGTATGTGGCTTTAACCATAGTTTATAGGAATCAGAAAGAAGTGGATTTAGGTCCTTTTTGGCTGCAACCTAAATTAGAGGTGAGTTGAACCTAAATGCAACCTAGTCTAAAATTAACAGGGTCTAGAGAAATGATTAAGTAGTTGAAAGCATAGGCAGCTCTTGTGGAGTGCCTGGGTTCACTTTACTGACACTCATAGAGTCTCACAAGCACTTGTAATTCCTCTTCCAGGGAAATTAGACACTGCTTCTGGTCTTTGAAAGCAATGGGCAAAAAGCATGTTGCAAAATCACGGGGCGGGGTCAAAACACTTAAAACTAAATTAAAAAATAAACTCGTAAAACTAAAAATAAAAATAAAATGGAAAGAATATGAAGCAGGAAATAAATAGAGGAAAAGTATTAAGTTGCTGGGGAAATCTTGGAAATTTTCAGAAGCCAGGGTTCTTTTATTCAATCCTACACATCTCATTTCAGTCTTGATAAACCAGGTGGTGTTTCCTCAGAAAGCTACGAATTCTTTAGGTGTGAGGTCTGGGGAGAGGGTAAAAGCATGGAAAATAAACTCTAAGTGTTCCAATGGTGCGTGACTCTGGTCAGCAAATCTTTCTCTCCTCTGCCTCCTAAGGTGGGGACAGAAAATGCCTGTCAGCAAAACTTCTTTTTTTTTGCCTTACTAGAAAGTGCAATAATCAATTAATGAAAAAGGTTGTCAAGAAACCAAATGACATGAAGCAGATCGCAGGTCATTGCATACAACCTCCTTCTCAGAGAACCACTGGTGACAAGACACTGAAGAAGAAATGTTTTGAAGCAGTGAGTCCAAGAGCTACCCCAAAAGAAGAGGAAGAAACCAAGGTCAGGACACCTGAAACTTCTTAGAACTGGGATTCTATGTGTACTCTAGGAAGTGGATTTAACTATGGGGACCGGGTTTCTGTAACTCACGTTCTTTTATACAAGACCATCTAATCTGAGTAATTCTCTGTCAAATTACCAGCTCAGTGAGAGGATCTGAGGAGCCACCTTATACACATGCACTGATATGAGCAGTCTGGTATTTGCCCAATTTGCCATTTTCGGTTTATTAGATCACATATATTTGGGTAGCCACTCATTGCAGACTTAGCATGGAATTTAGCACATACATGCTAAACTATGTGTTGCTTAGGTACAACCTAGAATTTACTGGTGTATTCCTGGGCTGCATTCTACCACAGAGCCATTCCCACATTGAAGGATTTTATCCATGTGATCTACACTTGAGCTGTATCCGCAGCCTTCATTATACTTTTTACTTTTAGGCCACATGTCAACAGTTTTCAAAAGGTTATTTGGAACTATCTGTATAGACTAGGTTTTTCTTGAACTCGTGTTCCTCCTCCCATATCATCCTGAGTTCTGGGTTCAAAGTTCTGAGTCACACTACTTTATGTACTGTAATCCTTTAGATACAAATTCCTTTATCTCTGGAGTGCTCTGTAAAGTGGGTCAGGTGAATGATTGTAGAATCCTGTGTTTCTTGGCAGAAATGGACTTTAGGCTTTATCCTACAAGATAGGTTGAATCTCACCTAAAAATAATTCTGTGGGACTTTGATATTTATGTGGAATTGGAACTTACTCTGTGTTCATTCCTATATCCATACAGGTAAAATGCAGGAATTGTGGAGCCTTTGGACACAAAGCAAGGAGCAAGCTGTGTCCCATGAAACACTGGCAAGCAGCCCTTCCTGTCCAACCTCTGGGCTCAAACAAAGAGAAGGAGAATCTGAAAACAGGGAATGCCCAGTTGTTTCAGACTCCAGGAATGTTTAAAATGACTGAGGGAGAGAAGAAAGAAGAACAAAGGTAAGCATGGGGTGATTCAGAATAATCCATGTGCATGAGAACTTGAATACATTGTATACAGCCATCTTAGGACACAGCCCAAAAAAAAAGTCTGAATTTTCAACAGACAACAATGTACTCAACTCATTTATGGTTAAGAATCACCAAAAACGAGGAAGAGTGAGAGCTGGGGATGTTACTCACATAGACAGAGCGGCAACAGAGTCAAATGAATTCATGCAGTACTAGGCTGGGGTCTTGATCAGTGACTAGTATACTTGTCTACCATGTATATTTTTCTGGGTTCTATCTCCACAACCATATGAACAAGTTGGTGCAAGCCTAGAAATCCAGCAGAGAGGAGTGAATAACAGTGGATGAGAAGCTTGTGGTCTTCCTCAGTTGTCTTGTGATTTAGAGACTAGTCTGAGTTACAGCATACCCTGTTTGGATTTAATATAAAGACACATGCAATATTAATGCCTTGTGTGTGTTGAAGGTTTCAGGTGTGTTGCCAGATTCTGAGGTAAAACATGATCCTAAATCAGATCAGCAAATATCACTGTGGCTTTGATGCCTCCTCACCCCATACAAAAGCTGCAATTAATTTTTCAAGGTAGTGATTGATTTTACTAATTTGAACACAGAGGTTCTACTAAGCCCAACACTTAATGTAATGTGCTCTACAGGCAAGAAGTGGTTTCAAAGAAAACTGTGTCACAGAAATTTCCCAGAAGCTCTCTAAAGAAGAATTGCTCAGAAGAACTAAAGGGATCTTGTTTTCTTGTGACGGTAATCTCCCTTGCTTTCCAGTTGTGTAGTGACTCCCATCTATGCTGCTCTGTTGGATTCCTGGTGTGACAATTATAGGAATATCTAGGCAATCTTATTGCACTTCTATATGAGCTTCTGCTTACCTGTTCTTCCCATTTCTTTCAATTTTTACCTTATTTTCTCTTTCCCTTTAGTTTCCCTCCCCTCAGTTGTCTTTCATTTCCTTTCATCTTCTTATACCCTCTGATTTTTATGTTCCCTTCTTTTCCCTTATCTTTATCCTTTCTGTTACCATTATCAGCTCTCTATTCTTCTTCACTTACCCTTATTTCTTCCATCTTTCCATCCTTTTTTACTTTTTGGAAACAGGGACTTATGTAGCCTATGCTCTTTGGCTAAAGTTGACCTTCATCTAAGATTCTTCTAGCCTAGTCTCCCACATACTGAGATTGCAGGTCTATAAAGCCATTCCTAGTGTGTGTTCATTTGTTTTCCAGAGGGCATGTAACTCGATATTGTCTCGAAATTGATATCATCCTCCTTTGCTTTTACGTATTCTGAGATCATAGGTTTGCAACACCATATATGGCTTTGTATAGCTTTATTTGAATATGTAGCTCCATTTTTAGTTCTGGCCAACAAACATTGTGGAGGATTTCTGAGTAAGTGTGAAGTGTCACCTTATGCTGAATGATCCTCCACCAGGCTGGTGTCTTTCATTTTTCTCCAGAATCTGTCAATCTCTCGATGAAGGGATACATGTCAGCCAAAATGAGTGCAACTGCGGGTGTGCTTTGTTCATTTGGTCTAAACAAGAGAACTTGATGGCACTTCCTTCTTAATTGATAGACTCAGAGTGATATCTCCTAGATTAAAAACCTCACTCTAATATCAAGTTGTGTTTTAATTTTTAGATTCATTTCATTTTCTGTGCATGAGTGTTTTGTCTGTAGCTATATATGTATGTGTGCATATACCTAGTGTCAGAGGTCAGAACAACATATTGTAGTTTTAAAAAAAACAAAGCTACAGACCCATGTGAGTCATTTGATGGATCCAGGGAACTAATTTATGCAATAAGTGTTCTTATCCACTTAGCTATGTCCTGAGTCCCAGGTTGATATTGTGTTTTCAACAATCTTCTGATCCAGAAATATTGTGGGCATTTAAATGGCTTTTTTTTAATTTTGGTCCCTGTGGATTATAAATCAGTGCCTTAACTCTTTTTGTTTGTATGGCCAAGGTTTCACTGGGCTTAGGAAGAATGTTTGGTTTTTATTCATTGTTCTCCCCTATCCGTTCATCCTGACCTGTTTGTTAAATTTAGTTCTGTATCACCCACTGCACAATAGTGAGTGTCCTTAGGACACTGTCTTGAATATTACTATTGTAAGTTCCTTTATATAACCTGTATCCTAAATAAATATTCTCCGCCCCGTCAAGTCTCTCCCTGGTCCTCATTTTACCTCCCAATGATCCTTCCCATGCATTTGTGTAACTTACTTAGGTACTCCACATAATTTCTATGGAGATAAGTTGAATTAGCCAGCTCTTTACATAGGTGGGTAACTTTGAGTTCAAGGTAGGTAATCTGAAATTTTCTTTTCTCCACAGAAACCTACCAGACCATTGCTTAACGCAACCCAAAAGAAAACTTCATTGGGTCCTGTCTCCATGGGTCCCATATCAGTCAAGACACCTGATATGAGAGCAACCACCTCCTCGTATTCTTACAACAAAAGATCAGAGCTGAGAACTTATGGATCGGTTCAATCACATGATATGGGCTTCTCAGACACTCCAAAGCCCAATTTGAGGAACTGCCATGATTCTGATCCCAGCTCCAAGAGAATATCCTCTGGGTCTGTTGTTTCCAAGAAGTGTGCTCTTCAACCTGCCACGAAAACACCTCTTTTGATCCACGACATTAAAGTCCAGACAGGTATGAAGCATCCTGGTATGGAGTCACAGCCCAGTGTACAATCTGTAAGACCAAAGAGTGGCCAGGAGCCCAAAGGCAGAATACAGGATCCAAGAAAAAAGCCTGCCCAATTCAGTATTCAGGAGATCCAGCATCACCCAAAGAAACCTCGAATCAGCTCTAGTCTGAATCCCACACTGACGTCTCGAGTACCTGAGTGGGAAACTGCACAGGTTTCTCAAGTTTCTCTCACTCCAAATGGACATCACGTCCAACAATCACTCAAGATAAACCCAAACAAACAAGCATTGAAGGCCAGTGTCCACAGACAGACTCTGCACTGTTCTTCTTATTCAAGTCCTACCAAAGACACAACTGTCTCCCAATACACACATTCAGGCAAGCACAAAACACCTATCAGCTTGAAAACAGACAAAGAACAGCCAGGCTTTGGGACCAAATTGTTTCCCATGTCTAAATCTCCTACAAAGACTGAATCTGTTTCTCAGAGCAACCTTAATTTAAAGGACTCTTTTATCCTTGGCTCTAATGCCACAAGGAGTGTTCTATATGAGGACCTCCTACTCTCATCCTCCTCAGAAGACAATGATGAGTAGCATCACATATCCTTTAAGACATAAGATTTAGCTATAAGCTGAAGTGACTGTAGAACTGAGTAGAAGAGGTGAGAACAATTATGTTCTGAAACTGGAGCAGCCCCATATAATATTGGGAGAAAGACACTGAGTTTTTATATATGTATTTATATATGTATATATTTGAGATGAAGACAATATTTACCTAATCAGGACACTGATTTGAAGTCTCCAAATCCAAGAAAAGGTGGAACTTAACTTCCATGCTCCAAAACCCTGAAGATTCTCTGGCTATGATGTTCTTTGTAAACCTTTCCACTGAATCCTTCCCTCTGTAACCATAAATCTTCCAGCCAAAATCTGCAGTCTTATTCAATAATTAAGTCTCTACCCACTTACTCTTTTTGAGGATTGGTGTTTATGTGTGCTATGGGAGCACCTTCCGCTCCTTCAGTCAATAGCCTTTAAGATATCAGCCCACTTGGGTGTGGTCTCTTTTAGTTTAAAAAGCAGCAGGAACCATGCATCCACTCTCTTGTTTCTGGCTCCTTTTTCAGCTGCTAGACTCTGTTCCTGTTTGCACTCAGAGGACTACTGTTTAGGACAGTGATCTGTAAGTTTTTCCCCTTAAATATATAACCCTTTTATGATCTTATTTTGAACTGGTGTGGGATTGTTTTACGGCATCAATTGGCACCCAAAATTTGGTTTTAGAATTCCCCGGCTCTGCTGCCCACTGCCAGGTTGGAGTGCGCCCAGCTTGGCATGAGCCCTTCCTCAGCAGGCCATGGCCTGTATGTGGAGCCAGCAGTTCAATATAGAATCTCACATTGCAGCCTTTCTTGCTATGGATCAGCCACAATTCCTTATATTTTCTCTTTACACACCTCGGATTGGCTTCAAGTCCCCCCATGCACCCTACTGTTCTCCTCCTGCCAGGGCACACCACAGACATTTGGGTGAGATGTGGGATCAGCTATTCTGCTTCTTTCTAACTATTCGTCTGCACTTGCCTATTTCATTGCTCTAGAGACATCCACAGAGCACACAGTCTGCAATTTATCTTTCAGCATTTTCCTCTAAACGCAGATTTCAGACCTGCCACAGGTAAATTTACATACACCGCTGTGCCCCTCTGGGTAAGTTTTGTAAGTGGCCCATGACACCTACTGGTAGGTTCCAGTTATTGCACCTTATCCAGCTAATTAAACCACAGGTAAGATTTAATATCCTAATTATAGATCATCAGTTGCGAATATAAAGGGACAATATGTCAGACAATCTAACCATCCAAGGTTGTGATAGCCTCTTACACCATGTGCGAGTTTTTACAAGACTTATATGATGTCCCTTCTACATCGCTATTTTTGTTTGCAGGGATTAGTCTTGTACTCAATATTTTTCTTTTAAAAAAATACGGTTTAACAATAGCGCTAAGAATGAGGCATTTTAGAAATGGAAACCACACCTCTCAGGAAAGAGGTTAAAAATCTGAAGAAGGATATGTCCAATTTAACTAAGAAAACTTGGTCAACTAAGATGCTTTTGGAAATGGTACAGACTGAAAGTTATTTATTTAAAGGAAGATTTGGCACTCTGGAGAAAGAAACAGCTGATTTTGCACATAAAACCCAATCAATGACAGTGGGTGCTGAAACATTATTTGAGAGAATTTGCACTGTTGAGTGTATTAATAGGACTCTGTCAAAGGGGTAAGACAGATTGATTGATAGAACGTCTCTCCAGGAAGGTAATATGCATGCTATAAAGATTATGTCCAAGGATAAGACATTATCTCTACTGGACAGACTTCATACCTTGGAATCCTCAATGAGGGCATTAGAGCAGAACACTGGACAGGAGATACAGATGTTACAAAGGACAGTGGTAAACAGATTTGAAAAGATTGAGGAAATTATTGAATTTGATGTCCAGGAACAAAAGATAAAAACACAAAATTTAACCTCATTGGTACATAAAAATCTCCAGGATAGCTTCCTGGAGGTCTGCCTCCCTTTGCAGTAATAACATCAGAAAAAGTATCTGGTTCCAAGTACCCTCAGGTTGTCAAGGAATATCCATGGGAGCCCATAGGTATGACTAACCTAAAAGAAATTAAACAAGCAATTGTAACTTAAGGACTACGTTCATACTTTGCTAGGGAAATGGTCAAAACATGGACTTTCAGTAGCAAAGCCATGCCTCAAGATTGGGCTCAGTTAATCTAGCAGTCCTAGAAAGTGGACTACACTTGATTTGGAGGTGCTTTTTAAAAGGAAACAAGAATTTTAGAGCAACAAGAAAAAACAAAAGGACTTGAGATTTCTCTAGATCAAATTCTAGGTGAAGAACTTTACTCTGATACTCAAGATCAATCTTTTTATGATGACCACATCTTGTCCCTATGTACCACAGCAGCTTTAAAGACTTGAGACAGGATTCAGGAACTAAGAAACAGAGTTGAATCATATCTTAGGGTTAAACAGGGTCAAAGAGAACCTTTGAGTGACTTTTTGCAAAGACTAACTAGGGCTGTACAAATAGGGGTAACTGACCAAGAAGCTAGACATATAATAATTGAATCTTTGACTTATGAGAGTGCCAACATTGAGTGCAAACAGATCCTTGGGCTTCTAAAGATCATATCAGCATACATGGGTGAATGGGTCTTGCATGTAATGAATGTCGAGACATTTGACTATGGTACTGAAGCAATTTCCAGTAGTAAGAGAAGACACCAAAATACCAAATTTTTTAATTGTGGGAGAATGGGACATCTGAGAAGGGATTGTAGACAATGGATTCCTAGGAATAATGCCTTCTCTGGGAATGGCAGAAATAAGAGGGCTCAGCAGTTGATATATGCAGAAGGTATGGCAAAGGTCAATATTGAACCAATAAAGGTAGGTCAACAAAAGATAGACAAGGCAACCTTATACCATCAGGAATTGCCATGGAGGGGGCACTTGCAAGCCCCCATGACAAATGTGGTCCAGTCATTCCCAGTTAATGTGGAGAATGTGTCTCACCAGGAAAATTATAAAATCCAATGCCTGCTGTAAAAAGCAATATTGGTCTAAATCATGGGTTAAATGTAGAGGATGAGTCAAAACCTCCAGTAGGACAGAGGAAAAGTATATTCTGGCAGACATCTATAAATGACCAAAGACCAAAGTTAGGAGTGTATAAACAGCATTTTTATTGAAGGCTTATTAGACACAGGAGTGTATGTAAGTATCATTACTCCAGAATCTTGGCATCTTAAATTGACTTTTTCAAGAGGTAGATGTTCAATTCCTAGGAATTGGAATCCCATCCCAGGTAAAACAAAGCACGAGATAAGTTGAATGTATAGGACCAGAAGGGCAAATAGGAAGACTAAGGCCATATATAGCCAATATTCCAGTGAATATGTGGGGTTGTGACCTATTGCAGCAATGGAATACCCAGCTTAATATTCCTGAAGTGCCCAAAACTTATGTTTCTGAGGAAAATATTTGAAGATATTATAGACAATGGAGACCAGCCATTCAGGCTATACAAGAACACAAAGCAATTGATAAATCTTCAGAGGTACCAACAGCCCTACCTTTAAAATGGTTAACTGAGAAACCAATATGGGTTAAGCAGTTGCCTCTTGTTGAGGAAAAGTTGCATGCTTTAGAACAGCTGGTACAAGAGCAACTAGATGCTTGACATATAGAAGAATCTACCAGCCCTTAGAATTCTCCTGTATTTGTTGTTAAAAAGAAATCTGGAAAATGGAGGATGGTGACAGATCTAAGAGCTATCAACAAGGTTACTCAACCTATGGGCCCTCTACAATCTGGAATTCCTCTGCCTTCCATGTTACCAAAGGGATGGCATCTCATAGTTACTGATTTAAGGGATGGTTTCTTCACTATACCTTTACAAGAAGAGGATAGAAAAAAGTTTGCTTTCACGTGCTTACTTATAATAATTCTCAGCCTACTAGAAGATATCAATGGACTATTCTCCCACAGGGAATGTTCATTATCCTCATCCTGTGCCAATGCTTTGTCAGCCAACCATAGGAAATAATATGTGAGCAATTTCCTAAGTCTATAATCTACTATTACATGAATGACATTTTGTTATTTGATTCAAATATAGATACTTTAGAAAGGGTGTTTGAAGAAGTAAAGAAAATCTTGGCTAAATGGAGATTACAAATTGCTCCTGAAAAGATTCAAAGAGGATATTCTGTTAATTACCTAAGTTACAGAATTGGTTTACAAAAAATTAGAATACAAAAAGCACAAATTAGGAGAGACATGTTGTGGACTCTTAATGGCTTTCAAAGATTATTGAGAGATATTTTCAGTCTATGACCAGCTGTTGGGATAACACCTGATCTAATAATTCATTTAAACAAAATCTTATATGGTGATAAATACTTGAATAGTCCCAGAGAATTAACAGCTAAAACAGAAAAGAAATTGACATTTGTTTAGGAGAAATTACAGGAGACACATGTGAATACAGTGAATCCAAATCCTAAATGTATTCTAGTCAAACAGCCTTCCAGAATTTCTCCTAGAGGAATTTTGATGCATAGGGACAATATTATCTTCGAATGGATCTTTTTACCACATAAATCAAGTAAAAAAATTAAAAATTTATGTGGAAAAAGTCTCTTAATTATTTTTAAAAGGTAAATTGAGACTTCATCAATTACCAGGTATAGACCCAACAGAGATTATAGTACCTTTTACTGCTGATGAAATAAAAAAGTTATGGAAAGACAATAAACACTGACAAAGGGCATGCAATTTTTTGAAAGAAATTAATAGCAATTATCCCAAAAACAATAGACTTAACCTTATAAAGAGAACTTTTTGGATTTTGTCCCAAATTGTATATGGTACACCAATAACTGGAGCCTGTACATTTTATACTGATGCAAATAAATCAGGGAAGGCAGGTTACAAATCAGAAGAATTAAGTAAGGTTAATTAAATATTAAGGGTTTAATTATAATTAAATTATAAGCTCTTATAATTCTGTCCAGAAGGCAGAATTATACGCTATTCTTATGATATAAAGGGATTTTAAAGAACTTCTCAATATAGTTACTGATTCACAATATGTAGAAAGAGTAGTCTTACATGTTGATACTGCTGAATTTAAACCAAATGATAAAGAATTGACTTCATTGCTCATCCAAATGCAAGACATGATTAAGAATAGCTTTGTCCTATATACATAACACACATCTGATCTCAAACGGGTCTGCCAGGTTCTCTATCACAAGATGACACAGAAATTGATCAATTATTGAGTGGAATTGTGTTGCAGCCTTTGAATTTCATAAAATAATATCATGTCAATAATAACGGTTTAAAAAAGGAGTTTTCTATTACATGGCAATGACTTAAGGAGACTATAAAAAGCTGTCCTACTTGCTTTTTCTATAATCAAACACCATTGCCTGTAGGGAGTAACCCTAAGGATACTCAAAGAAATGAAATCTGGCAGATGGATGTGTTCCACTTACATAATTTGATAAATTGAAATATGTGCACCACACCATAGACACGTATTCAGGTTTTCAGTGGGCAACTGCCTTTAGCTCAGAAAAGGCTAATTCAGTAATCACACATTTATTAGAAGTTATCACCATCATGGGTAAACTTACACAAATAAAGACAGACGATGGTCCAGCACATGTATCTAAGAAAATGAAATGGTTTTTGCTTATTATAATATAAAGCACATTATAGTTATACCAAATAATCCGACAGGTCAGGCATTTATAGAATGATAAAATCGTACTATAAAAAGTATTCTGAACAAACAGAAAGAGATGGAAAATACCCCCAGAACTAAATTGTATAATGTTTTATTAAACTTGAATTTTCTTAATGCTAATGAGAAAGGAACAATAGCAGCAAAGAGGCACTGGATAATGGAAAGAACTTCTAAATTGAATCAACCAGTAATCAAGGATGTGTTGACCTCACAATGGAAACCAGGAGATGTGTTAGGTTGTGGAAGGGGTTTTGCTTTTGTTTCCACAGGAGTAGAAAAATTATGGATATCATCAAAATTAATAAAGATGCATTTTGAAAAAAAGAAACTTATTAAAACAGAGAAATGACATCTAATACACAATGGTGACAACTATACAGGTGGTAAGGACAGCCATATAGGGTTGGGGCAGGGTTCCTCTTTTATCCTGGCAGGAAAATTACACATCATCAAAAATTCAGGAGATCCTGAATATTTGAATGCAGACAGAAGAAAAATAATTCTCAACAAGGAGCATCTAGAAAACAGAATATGGTTTACGAATCCAGGTACTTGTTTACACTTACATTTATACACATACACATGCATGTACACTCATTCATATATATATATATATATATATATATATATATATAGAGAGAGAGAGAGAGAGAGAGAGAGAGAGAGAGAGAGAGCTGGTTTTAGAGTTGGACAGTGGCTCTGTACTTCTCTAAATCCAGGATTATTATTAAAAGAAATATTTAGAGTTTCTGTTTCATATTGGGAGTCATCTGGTATGGGACATAGGGATGACTTTAGGAAAAAATTTTTACCTTCTCCATGCCTATTTTGTCTGTATCATATTCTCATTGTCTGTATATTTATATGAAGGATGTTTAAGTTTTCCATGATGAACAATAGATTTTCCTACAGATCCTTTTCCTGTAGTAATCTTTAGTTTCCAGGAAGAAAATGGGGCCCAACAGCAACCACTCCACCTAGCTGAAATGACATTGTGATGTAGATAGTGCTACAATAAGACCATTTTGGGTACCAGCTCCTGAAATGATGCACCTTCTTATATTCTGGCCAGAACTCCAAATAATAATTTTGGGGAAAAAAACAGGAGGGATAGTAATAGTGGGTAATAGAGTTTATACTTGTGAGCTATATGGATAATTTACATTGATATGGTTTTTGTATATTGACACAAGCTTGAATTATATTTGTTACTTTTGTTTACACTATTTGTACATATATACAAAGTTATTTTGTCAGATTGTATATATGCATGTTTCTACTTCATTTTCTGGTATCCTCCTCAATTTCTTTCTTCAAAGACTTAAAGTTCTTGTCAAATAGGTCTTTCACTTCCTTGGTTAGAGTTACCACAAGATATTTTATGCTATTTGTGGCTATCATGAAAGGTGATGCTTCTCTGATTTCCCTCTCTGCTTCTTTATCCTTTGTGTATAGGAAGGCAACCTATTTTTTGGAGTTGATCCTGTATCCTGCCACATTACTAAAGGTGTTTATCAGCTGTAGGAGTTCTTTTGTAGAGTTTTTGGGGTCGCTTATGTACACTATCATATCATCTGCAAATAACAAAAGTTTAAGTTCTTCTTTTCCAATTCGAATCCTCTTGATCCCCTTATGTTGTCCTATTGCTATTGCTAAAACTTCAAGCACTATATTGAAGAGGTATGGAGAGAGTGGACAGCCTTGTCATGTTCCTGATTTTAGTGGAATGGCTTTGAGTTTCTCTCCATTCAATTTAATGTTAGCTGTCGGCTTACTGTAAATAGCTTTTATTATATTTAGGTATGATCCTTGTATCCCCAATCGCTCCAACACCTTTATCATAAAGGGGTGTTGAATTTTGTCAAATGCTTTTTCAGCATCCAATGAAATGATCATATGGTTTTTTCTTTCAGTTTATTTATATCATGGATTACATTGATAGATTTGCGTATGTTGAACCAGCCCTGCATCTCTGGAATGAAGCCCACCTGATCATAAAGGATGATTTTTCTAATGTGTTCTTGGATTCGGTTTGCCAGGATTTTGTTGAGAATATTTGCGTCGATGTTCATGAGTGAGATTGGCCTGTAATTCTCTTTCTTGGTGGTGTCTTTGTGTGGTTTTGGTATCAGGGTAACTGTAGCTTCATAAAAAGAGTTTGGCAATGACTCTTCTGTTTCTATATTGTGGAATACATTAAGGAGTATAGGTATTAGCTCTTCTTGGGAGTTCTGGTAGAATTCTGCATTGAAATTACCCAGTCCTGGCTTTTTTGGAAGGGAGGTTATTGATAACAGCTTCTATTTCTTCACGACTATCAGGTTTATTTAGATTGTTCACCTGGTCTTGGTTCAACTTTGGTATATGATACTTATCTAAGAAAATGTCCATTTCTTTTACATTTTCCAATTTTGTGGCATACAGGCTTTTGTAGTAAGATCTAATGATTCTCTGAATTTCCTCCGTATCTGTGGTCATGTCCCCCTTTTCATTTCTGATCTTATTTATTTTAGTGTTCTCTCTCTGCCGTTTGATTAGTTTGGATAGGGGTTTGTCAATCTTGTTGATTTTCTCCAAAAACCAACTTTTTGTTTCATTGATTCTTTGGATTGTTTTCTGTGTTTCCCAGTGCCCACAAATCTGAGACAGTTGTATTTCTTAGAGTGGGGGATTATCTTGGTCTCTTGATGGTTTCATGTTATTTGAGCTATATACTAGCATGGGATAGATCAACAGATAAGAATTCTTTCCACTCTTCTAAATTAACAAGGTTTGATCCCCAGCAAAATGTCAAGTGTTTTGCCACTACTTGTACCTCTACTTTGACTGTTGGATCACCTGTACTAGATTCTACACAATCTAGCACTCATTTGCACATAGGTCATACAAGGACATTTATAATTGAATGTTGGAATACTTTTTAAAAAGAAAAAAACATTTAAATTAAAAAATACCTCATGTGGAATGTCCTTCTGCTTATGTGTTGCTTTTATTGGTTGATGAATAAAGCTTTTTTGGCCAAGGGTTTAGCATGGTAAAGCCCGGTGGGAAATCCAAAGAGAGCTAGAGAGATGGAGTAGGCAGATTCAAAGAGAAGAGGCTGCTGAAGGAGAATATTACTGTTATTACAGAATATTACTGTTAAGTTATAGCCTGGTGGTGATATATAGATTAATAGAAATGGTCTAGTTTAAGATGTAAGAGATAGGTAGGAATAAGTCTGAGTCATTGGCCAAATAGTGTTGTAATTAATATACTTTTTGTGTGATCATTAGGGCTTTGGCAACAGGAAATAAAGTGCAGTCTCCATTTACATAATGCCACCTGATGTTTAGCAACATACATTCACAGAAAACCTAAGAAAGCTTAAAAAAGCATTTCTAGAACCACAAAAACTGGAGTCAATTGGAGCTTCTCAGTAACTGTGTTTATGCTGGCAACAAGAACAGCTCTGGCTCTTTTGGAATATCTTGTTAGGAAATACTTAACTGGGGTTTGTAAGCAACATGATACTAGTTGCTTAATGGCTACATAGATCGGCTGTATCCCTGGAGCTCAGGCACTGAGCGCGGCTCATAGAGGTGGTGAACTTATGTCCACCATGATGGATAGAGTGGAACCAAAGGGCAAAGCCACAGCCTTAGTCCTAACCTTTGCAGTTAGCATTTTACAAAGTATTCAGAAAAAGATTACAGATACATAGTAAAGACAGATTTAAACAAAAAGCCTCTAAACATGGCACAATAAGTTTAGTAAATGTGCACGGACTTAAAACAGAAAGGATAAAAAATAGACAGAATCATAGACTTTTTTAAAAAGTAATTTAAGGATATTAAGCTGAGGTTCTTAAAGAAAAGATAAAATAAAATATTCATAATGTGTCAAAGAGTTGGAAAGTACATGAATCTGTATTATGCATATTATTATGTTTTCTTTAAATTTTTTGACTTCAGAGAGATATTTGATTCTGGGGGCTGCTATGCTAAATCAACATATATATTTTAAAGGTATTTTGACTTCAAAATTTGAGTCCAAGGATATATTAATTTGGAAAAGAGGCTCTGTTTTTCTTTCCACAGAAGATGGGAACATGTGGAATCCTTCCAGAATAATGTGGTTTGGTCGAAAAAGACCTCCCATAATGTCTCTGTGTACCCTTAAAATACTTTGCCCAACAATGAGCAGCTAACAGTTTGGAGGAAACTATGCCCAATTTCCCAAAATTATTGTTTATGTTTGTTTTCATTTAAAAGGGGTTGGGTACACATGGTTAATGGTCACACTCAATCCTTTTCTAAATAAGGGGTGAGGATATGACATAGAAATGAATACATTGGTATGAATCTTAGTCTATTGAAACAAATTTTAGGTCAATTTTGTATGTATATATATATATATATATATATATTTCTACTCTTATTTAAGTTATTATGTTGATAGAGTTCATGTAAAATGTAATGTAATTAAGAAAGAGATAAATACTGATCCTGTACCAGAAGATACAATGGAGGGATAAGTGTGCTATTCCTGACCACCACACAAGTTCGGTTAGGGAACACACAATATTCCTGCCATCCTTATCTCCCTGGCTATTCCAAAGGGGCAGCTTTCCCCAGCTAAACCCTCTCTCCTGCTATGCCATCCCAGTTTTCTGCCTGGAACCTCTACCCTTCCCCTCTCCCTTTTTCGGGGCTTAAATTCCTCCATCTCAGCCAGGGTAGGCGCCACGGGCCAGACAGGCGATGAGTGCAAAGGGACAGAAGTCCCTTTGTTCTAATAGCCTGCCTGCAGCAAGCTAAGGCTGCAGGCAAAGTGATTCCTGGATAGCAAGGGGCACTAATCCAGTAGAAGAAGACCCAGCATAGGGAAGAGCCATTGGAGAGCATCTGAAGGAAGAGATGGGCAGGCGCCAAGGCAAGAATTCCTCCAATAATCTGAAAAACAACATGAAAACACCAGATCCCAGCGATCTTACGACAGAAGGACTTGAGCACTCTATTCTGGAAGAAGTGGAAAACAGTGTCATTATGAAAGCAATAGAGTCTCTTAAACAGGGTATGAATAACTCACTTAAAGAAATAGAAGAGAAATATAACAAAAAGATGGAAGAAATGAGTAAAGAAATGGAAGACAAATATAACAAAAAGTTTGAAGAAATGAGTAAATTCGTAAATGATACCCTGGGAAACCAAGAAAAAACAATCAAACAGGTAATGGAATCAGTTCAAGAATTGAAAACTGAAATGGAGGCAATGAAGAAAACACAAACCGAGGGCCGGCTGGACATGGAAAATCTAGGTAAACAAACAGAGACTTCAGGAACAAGCATAACCAATAGAATACAAGAGATAGAAGAACGAATCTCAGATTATGAAGACACCATAGAGAAAATAAACGCCCTGACCAAAGAAAACAGCAAATCCAACAAATTCTCATCACAAAACATTCAGGAACTATGGGACATAATAAAAAAAACCAAATCTAAGAATAATAGGAGTAGAAGAAGGAGAAGAATTGCAGATCAAAGGACCAGAAAATATATTCAACAAAATTATAGAAGAAAACTTTCCCATCCTAAAGAGTGATATTCCTATGAAGGTGCAAGAAGCATACAGAACACCGAATAGACTGGATCAGAAAAAAACATCCCCTCGCCATATAATAATCAAAACACAAAGCATTCAGATTAAAGAAAGGATATTAAGAGCTGCAAAGGAAAAAGGCCAAGTAACCTATAAAAGTAAACCTATCAGACTTACACCAGACTTCTCTATGGAAACCATGAAAGCCAGAAGGTCCTGGATAGAGGTACTACAGAAACTAAGGGACCATGGATGCAAGCCCAGACTACTATACCCAGCCAAGCTTTCATTCACTATCAACAGAGAAAACAAAATATTCCAGGATAAAAACAAATTTAAACAATATGTAACTACTAATCCAGCCTTACAGAAAATATTAGAAGGAAAATTACATCCCAAGAAATCCAACATTGCCAACACTGCCTACAATAACTCAGACATCTAGCGACCCGTCACTAGCACAACTCAAAGAAGGAAAACACATACACTCTACTACCCAAAAAAAAATGACCAGAGTCAACAACCACTGGTCATTAATATCTCTTAATATCAATGGACTCAATTCACCTATAAAGAGGCACAGACTTAGAGATTGGATACGAAAACAGGATCCAACATTCTGCTGTTTACAAGAAACACACCTCAACCACAAAGACAGACACCTACTCAGAGTAAAGGGTTGGGAAAAGGTTTTCCAAGCAAATGAACCTAAGAAACAAGCAGGTGTGGCCATTCTAATATCTAACAAAATTGACTTCAAACTAAAATCAATCAGAAGAGATGGAGATGGACATTTCATACTCATAACAGGAACAACTCATCAGGAGGAAGTCTCAATCCTGAATATCTATGCCCCTAATATAAAGGCACCCACATATGTAAAAGAAACTCTTCTAGAACTCAAGGCAGTCATCAAACCACACACACTAATAGTAGGAAACTTCAACACTCCTCTCTCACCAATGGACAGGTCAATCAGACAGAAACCAAACAGAGAATTAAGAGATTTATTGGAGGTATTGAATCAAATGGACTTAACAGACATCTATAGAACACTCCACCCAAATAGGAAAGAATATACCTTCTTCTCTGCAATTCATGGAACCTTCTCGAAGATTGACCACATACTCGGTAACAAAGCAAACTTCCACAGATACAAAAAAAAATATTAGTAACAGCCTGTGTCTTGTCAGATCACCATGGATTAAAATTAGAATTCAACAACAATGCTACCCCCAGGAAGTCAACAAACTCATGGAAGTTGAACAGTCAACTACTAAATCACCCCTGGGTCAAGGAAGAAATTAAGAAAGAAATTAACGTCTTCCTTGAATTTAATGAAGATAAAGACACAACATACTCAAACCTATGGGACACGATGAAAGCAGTGCTAAGAGGAAAGTTCATAGCAATAGGTGCCCAAATAAAGAAAACGGAGAAAGCACACATTGGATACTTAACAGCACACTTGAAAGCACTAGGAAAAAAAGAAGCTGATTGACACAGGAGGTCTAGAAGACTGGAAATAATCAAACTGAGGGCTGAAATCAACAAAATAGAAACACAGAAAACAATCCAAAGAATCAATGAATCAAAAAGCTGGTTCTTGGAGAAAATCAACAAGATTGACAAACCCCTACCCAAACTAATCAAACGGCAGAGAAAGAACATGCAAATTAATAGGATCAGAAATGAAAAGGGGGACATAACCACAGACACAGAGGAAATTCAGAGAATCATTAGATCTTACTACGAAAGTTTATATGCCACAAAGTTGGAAAATTTAAAAGAAATGGACATTTTTTTAGATAAGTACCATATACCAAAGCTGAACCAAGAACAGGTGAACAATCTAAATAGACCTGTCAGTCGTGAAGAATTAGAAGCTGTTATCAGAAATCTCCCTGCCAAAAAAAGCCCAGGACCAGATGGTTTCAATGCAGAATTCTACCAGAACTTCCAGGAAGAGCTAATACCTATACTCCTTAACGTATTCCACAATATAGAAACAGAAGAGTCATTGCCTAACTCCTTTTATGAAGCTACAGTTACCCTAATACCAAAACCACACAAAGACACAACCAAGAAAGAGAATTACAGGCCAATCTCACTCATGAACATCGATGCGAAAATTCTCAATAAAATCCTGGCAAACCGAATCCAGGAACACATTAGAAAAATTATCCATTATGATCAAGTAGGCTTCATCCCAGAGATGCAGTGCTGGTTCAACATACGCAAATCTATCAATGTAATCCATGATATAAATAAACTGAAAGAAAAAAACCATATGATCATTTCATTGGATGCTGAAAAAGCATTTGACAAAATTCAACACCCATTTATGATAAAGGTGTTGGAGAGACTGAGGATACAAGGATCATACCTAAATTTAATAAAAGCAATATACAGCAAGCCGACAGCTAACATCAAATTGAATGGAGAGAAACTCAAAGCCTTTCCACTAAAATCAGGAAAGGCTGTCCACTCTCTCCATACCTCTTCAATATAGTGCTTGAAGTTTTAGCAATAGCAATAAGACAACATAAGGATATCAAGGGGATTTGAATTGGAAAGGATGAAGTTAAACTTTTGTTATTTCCTGACGATATGATAGTGTACATAAGTGACCCTAAAAACTCTGCCAAAGAACTTCTACAGCTGATAAACACCTTTAGTAACGTGGCAGGATACAAGATCAACTCCAAAAAATCAGTGGCACTCCTATACACAAAGGATAAAGAAGCAGAGAGGGAAATCAGAGAAACATCACCTTTCATGATAGCCACAAATAGCATAAAATATCTTGGAGTTACTCTAACCAAGGAAGTGAAAGACCTATTTGACAAGAACTTTAAGTCTTTGAAGAAAGAAATTGAGGAGGATACCAGAAAATGGAAAGACCTCCACTGCTCTTCGATTGGGAGAATCAACATAGTAAAAATGGCAATTCTACCAAAAGCAATCTATAGATTCAATGCAATCCCCATCAAAATCCCATCAAACTTCTTCACAGACCTTGAGAACAATAATCAAGTTTATATGGCAAAACAAAAAACCCAGGATAGCCAAAACAATCTTATACAATAAAGGAACTTCAGGAGGCATTACCATCCCTGACTTCAAACTCTATTACAGAGCTACAGTATTGAAAACTGCTTGGTATTGGCATAAGAACAGAGAAATCGACCTTTGGAATCGAATAGAAGACCCGGATATTAACCCACAAACCTATGAGCACCTAATTTTTGACAAGGGAGCTAAAGGTATACAATGGAAGAAGGAAAGCATCTTTAACAAATGGTGCTGGCATAACTGGATGTCAACCTGTAGAAGGATGAAAGTAGATCCATACCTATCACCATGCACAAAACTCAGGTCCAAATGGATTAAAGACATCAACATTAATCCATCCACTTTGAACCTGATAGAAGAGAAAGTGTGAAGTAATCTACAAGATATAGGCACAGGAGGCCTCTTCCTAAGCAGGACCCCAGTAGCACAGATAATAAGATAAACAATGAATAAATGGGATCTACTGAAACTGAGAAGCTTCTGTAAAGCAAAGGACACTGTCAGTAAGACAAAAAGGCTGCCTTCTGACTGGGAGAAGATCTTCACCAACCCCTCATCAGACAAAGGTCTGATCTCCAAAATATACAAAGAACTCAAGAAACTAGATACTAAAACTCTAATTAACCCAATTAAAAAATGGGGTACTGAACTGAACAGAGAATTCACAACAGATGAACTTCGAATGGCCAGAAGACACTTAAGGTCATGCTCAACCGCCTTAGTGATCAGGGAAATGCAAATCAAAACTACTTTGAGATACCATCTTACACCTGTCAGAATAGCTAAAGTCAAAAACACCAATGATAGCCTATGCTGGAGAGGATGTGGGGTGAGGGGAACACTCATCCATTGTTGGTGGGAATGCAAACTTGTGCAGCCACTGTGGAAATCAGTGTGGTGGTTTCTCAGGAAACTGGGAGTCAACCTCCCTCAGGACCCAGCAATTCCACTCTTGGGAATATACCCTAGAGATTCCCTAACATACTACAAAAACATTTGTTCAACTATGTCCATAGCAGCATTATTTGTAATAGCCAGAACCTGGAAACAGCCTAGGTGCCCCTCAATAGAAGAATGGTTAAAAAAGGTGTGGAACATATACACATTAGAGTTTTACTCAGCAGTAAAAAACAATGACATCTTGAATTTTGCAGGCAAATGGATGGAAATAGAAAACGCTTTACTGAGTGAGGTAAGCCAGACCCAAAAAGAGGAACACGGTATGTATTCACTCATAAGTGGATTCTAACCATAATTAAAGGTCTTTGAGCCTATTATTCGTGATCCTAGAGAAGCTAAATAAGAAGATGAACCTGATGAAGATTATTTAGCTATCCGCCAGGAGGTAGAAAATAGTCAAGAGTCCCAAGTAACCTCGGGTGCATGGGGGTTGGGGGGTGGGAGGGTTGTTGGAAGGGGAGAGGGTTAGAGAGAATGGAGTAGGGGAGAAATGGGGAAAGCTCGGTTGACCGGGATGGGGGGGAGGGAGGAAGGATGAATATGGGATCAGGGAAGAATATATTTCAACTAAGGGAGTCATTTTAGGGTTTACAGGAGACTTGATTATATATGGGATCCCAGGTCCAAGGAGAGATCCCCAGATTGTTCTCTGGACAGAGGAGAGGGTACCTGAAACGGCCTTGGCCCATAACCATACTGATGAATATTTTGCTTATCACCATAGATCCTTCATCTGGTGATGGATGGCGATACAGACGGAGACCCACATTGGAGCACCAGACTGAACCCCCCAAGGTCCAAATGAGGAGCAGAAGGACGAAGAAAATGAAAAAGGAAATAAGGATTGCGAGGGATGCTATCACCCACTGATACAAGGGGACTGATCTAATGAGAGTTTACCAAGGCCAGTTGGACTGCGACTGAACGAGGACGTGATCCAACCAGATTCTCTGAATGTGGCTGGATTCTCTGAATGTGGCTGGCCCGGAGTTTTTCTGAAAAGCCATTGACAATGACACTGGGACTTGTTTCCTCTGCATATACTGGATTTTGGGGATCCAGTCTGTTTGGATACTCACCTTCCTGGACCTGGAGGGAGGGGGGAGGAACTTGAACTTCCCACAGGGCAGGAAACCCTGACTGCCCTTAGGGATGAAGAGGGAGGAGGAGAGGGAGTGGGGAGAGTGGGAGGGTATTGGGAAGAGGGGCGTAAAGGGAAACTTTTATAATTTGATAAAATTACTTTAAAAAAAAAACAAAAAAGAAGAAAGAGATAAATAGATAACCATCTATAAAAACCAAACTTTTAGTTATATTAATTAGATTTTCTAAATGTACAAAGATATATTTCAGTTATTTAGATAATCTTGAACACTTCAGAGGCCTATAGAATATGGAATTTGAAAGGTTTTAAAACTTAGACTTTTCTTGACAGTGAGTCGTGTCTGCTTCTGGCTGTACCAATTACTTCAGAGAGCTTGATGGGCATTGAAGAAACTCATTGTGCAATTTGCCTTCAATGTGACAAGGCTAGCCATTTCGGCAAGAAACTGCACTTGACTGGGCTACTTGATGATATGCTGTTTGAATGGGACATGCAGAACCCACAGAAAAGTGACTGCTGAACTTTTGAAAAGATGGGATGATCATTCAGTGTTCCCACTTCACAGAAGAAACGGCCAGACATTGTACAGGACACAGAAGAAAGATATGAGAAACTTTGTCAGTACAAGGCAGAATAGATCTTCAAGTTTTCTGATTCACTGGCAAGTCTGCTAAATATTATGGGCCTATAGGCTAAA
The DNA here is from genome assembly GCF_982192425.1 of Myodes glareolus. NCBI lineage: Eukaryota > Metazoa > Chordata > Mammalia > Rodentia > Cricetidae > Myodes > Myodes glareolus. The sequence continues at coordinate 78,876,857 of NC_142026.1, forward strand.
GATGGGTGCCACAATGTTATAAGAGAACTTTAGGTGACTTCTAGAAATGACGATGTCCCTGTCAATTCTAGGGTTTTAGAAGTTGCTTACAATGCATTTCCTGTTTATTGAGGTAATGTTATAGTCCTCTGGGATCTTTGATGGGATTGAACACTAGATAATTTTTTTCCTTAGTTATGATATAAAATAAAGTAGATTTTAAACTTTAGACTCATCAAGATTAGATAGATGATAGAATATTCCCTTAATCTGCCAAATGCAAATGGACTAAATATTGTAACTATAATTCTTTCTTGATAATTGTTTTGTATATGTAATTTTACTATGTTAAAGTTAAAACATTCCTTTTAACTAAACAGAAAAGGAGAGATGATGTGGAATGTCCTTCTGTATATATGTTGCTTTTATTTGTTGTTTAATAAAGCTGTTTCAGCAAAAGGCTTAACAGAGTAAAGCCAGGCAGGAAATTTAAACAGAGATGAGAGAGAGACTAGGTGGACTTGAAGAGATGTCAAGTAGCCACCAAAGGACAAAGATGCCAGAACATTACTGGTAAGTAACAGTCTTGTGACAATACATAGATTAATAGAAATGGGTTAATTTAAGAAGAGCTAGCTAGAAATGCATCTGAGCCATTAACCAAATGGTAGTGTAATAAATATAGTTTCTGTGTGATTATTTGTTTCTGGGTGGCCAGCAAACAAAAGTGCAGTCTCCATTTATATATATGATTCTGATATTCAGGTTACTGGTCAAGTATAAATCTTGTATGTAACAAAGATATTTTATTTTTAATTTCTTAGTTGTTTTAGGCAGGTTTTGTATAGTATAGCTATAGAGATAAAATGACATTAAGCCTCTGGTCCTCTACCTGTCTATCCACAAAGGTAGGATTGCAAGTGTATAGTGCTGTGCCCAAGTATATGGATCTGAGATCTGAGCCGGCTCTCTTGCTCACTAGAAAAGCATTCCAGCAAATGAGACGTATCATTGTACAATAATAAGGAAGTCAGGTCTGGGGTATTTCTATGAATAGTGCATCTTCTAAAACTTAGGATATAGAATGAACTTGTGTGAAAAGGCTGACTGCCTTCCTGTGTCTAACTCTGATATGAAAATATTTGCCCTCTGACCACCTTTTTTTCTCATCAAATACACTTGGTTAAGTAAGAAAAGTTTCTTTTCTTTTCCTTTTGAGGTTATCAGGTATACTGCTTCTCCCTTCCATTTTCTCACTGCAATACCTTTGTTATACCTGTCCCCTCTTTTTCAAGTCCATGACCTCTTTTTTCACTAATTGTTATTTCATACGTATATGAATATGCATATATATTTCTAAATATAACCTGTAGAACCTATGTAGTACTATCTCTATGTATTTATTCAGGCTTCACCATTTAGGAGAATCTACAGCTATGTACTTTTTAGACTAGCAGAATGCCTAACAACAATCAATAAACACTTTCTTCTTTTACTCATTTGTCTTTATATGATATCATGCTCTTCATCCCTCATCGAAGAGTCTTCTTTTTTGGAACAGAGAAGAATTATAGAAGACAACAATGAATCAAATCATGGCAAACTGGATCCCAGTTCCAATAGATACATCCCCAATACTGCCCCATGACGAAGGCTCAGTGAGCATTGCAAAAGAATGGGAAGGAAAGATTGGAAAAGCCAGAGAATCAGAAAGTTTGTTGTGGGACTGTGTCTCATAATGATATCAGAAGCTACATTCATTAAATCTCACCATTATAATTGTCAACACGTGAGTTTAACAAGGGTAACATCAATAAATGAACAAACTGGAAGGAGAAAATCCCAAGAAGTCTCACCATTACACAAAAATCTATTGGCAACTGAGAAAAACTTAGAAGAGAAGAAGTTGTCTTAACAGAAAGCAGCAAACAAATTGGTTGTCCATTGCTAGACATTATATTTTCTTAAGAACCCAAATATTGATTGGTATTTATATATTTTGTGTACATTTTGTAGATATTCATTTATGTACACAAGACATACATGTGGTGCCCAAGGAGGTCAGAAGAGAACAGAGGATCCACTGAAATTAGAGATAGAGATATTTGGAGCCCTTCAAGTGAGTGATGGAATATGAACTGGTTTCTCAAAATAATTAGCAAGTGTTCTCAACTGCAGAGTCATCCCTTCAGTGAGTAAGCTATACTACATTGATGTGTGGTACATTAGAGGGCTTTGACCTGAAGCTGCACCCAGAGCTGAGGAACCAGAAAGAGAAAAATAAATCCTCACTTCACATAGGTAATTTCCCTGTGGGACTCATTTCACTGTCTTAAAGCACCTTTGTAGCACATGGAAATAAAAAATTCCATGCATCACGCCCTTGTTATACTTTCTTCTCACTTCTGTGAAAAAATTACTGTAGAGTGATATCAAATTCCTATTGGATGCATTCACTAGGACTAGTGTGGGAAGTCCTTCTATATATGTGTTGCTTTTATTGGTTAATCAATAAAGAAATCTACCTTGGCCTGATATAGAATAGAGTAGAGCTAAGCAGGGGAAACTAAACTGAATGCTGGAAGAAAGAAGGTGGAGTCACGAGATGCCATGCAGAAACCACCAGGAACAGACATGCCAGAACCTTGCTGGTAAGGCACAACCACTTGGCAATACACAGATTAATAGAAATGGGTTAAATTAAGATGTAAGAGTTAGCCAATAAGAAGCTAGTGATAATGGGACAAGCAGTGATTTAATTTATACAGTTTCTGTGTTGTTATTTTGGGACTGAGCAGCTGAAAACAAACAAGCAGCCTCTTACTGACATGGGATTTCCCTCTGTATGCTGTGATTACTATTGGTTAATAAAGGACTGCTTTGGGCCTATAGCAGAGCTGTAGGGGCAGGCAGGGAAAACTAAACTGAATGCTGGGGAAAAGAAGGACAGAATCAAAGAGAAGCCATGTAGCCCCACAGGAGCCAGACGGAACTTTAGCCAGTAAGCCACAACCATATGGCAATGCACAGATTAATATAAATAGGTTAAATCAATATGGAAAAGCGAGCCAATAATAAGCTGGAGCTAATGGGCCAAGCGGGGATTTAAAGAAGACAGTTTCTGTGTAATTATTTTGGTTCTGAATGGCTGGGAATAACTATGTCCATATTCCCAAATATTGTTTATAAATGATCTTTTACATTTAAAGGGGGATATGCTATAGAGATTTGCACTGGTATTGATCTTGATTTATTGATGCAAACTTAAGATCACTTTTGTTATATGCATATTTCTGCTCTTGATTAAGGTATTGTGTTTGTGCTGCTCATTTTAAAACTGTAATGTATAATTAAGAAATATAGGTAAATAGATAGTCATCTGTTACAGTCAAGCTTGTAGTCATGTTAGTTATGCTTCATAGATATATATAGAGATATATTTCAGTGAGATAGGTATTCTTCAAATCTTTCAGAAACATTCATAATATGACATTTAAAACATTTAAAAACTTATGACTTTTCATGACAGTGAGACACATCTACTCCTGGCAGCACCAAGGTACTTCAAGAGGAAGATGGGCACCAAAGAGGCTCCTCATGGAGTCTGTTAGCCATTTGGGCAAGAAATTGCTCTTGCCTGGACTGCTTGATGAATTGGACATGCAGGACTCACAGAGAAATGACTGCTGAACTTGTCTAAAGATGAGACAATCCTTTAGGGTTCCTTATTCTGCCTAGACATTTTGCAAGACACAGAAAAAAATGTGACTGACAAACTGTCAATATAGGTGAAACTATATTTCAGCCTCAGTTTGATTATTTCCAGTCTTCTACTCTTCCTGGTTGTGTCTCCTTTTTTTCTAGAGTGTCCCATAGGTTTGGGTATGTTTTGCCTTCATTTTTGTTGAATTCAAGGAAGACTTTAATTTCTTTATTTACTTTTTCCTTGACCCAGGGGTGGTTTAGTAGTTGACCATTCAGTTTCTGTGAATTTGTAGGCTTTCTGGGGGTGGTATTGTTGTTGAATTCTTACTTTACTCCATGGTGATATGATAAGACAGAGGGGGTTACTTCATTTATTTGTATCTGTGGATGTTTGTTTTGTTACTGAGAATGTGATCAATTTTTGAGAAGGTTCCATGAGGTGCGGAGAAGAAGATATATTCTTTTGTGCTTGAATGGAATGTTCTATAGATGTTTGTGAAGTCATCTGATTCTTGACATCTGTTCTCTTATTTCTCTGTTAAGTTTCTGTCTGTTTGACCTGTCCATTGGTGAGAGAGGAGTGTTGAAATCTCCTACTATTAGTGTGGGGGTTTGATGTGTGATTCGATTTTTAGTAATGTTTCTTTTACATATGTGGGTACTCTTATATTTGGGACATAGATGTTCAGGATTGAGACTTCATCTTGATGAATTGTTCCTATTGTGAGTATAAAGTGTCCTTCTCTACCTCTTCTGATGGATTTTAGTTTAAAATTACTTTTGTTAGATATTAGAATAGCTACACCTGCTTGTTTCTTAGGTCCATTTGAGTCATTAAATGGTTGATGATTTAATCATCATTAATGATAAGTCATTAAAACCTTATCCCAACCCTTTATTCTAGGTAGTGTCTGTCTTTGTGGTTGAGGTGTGTTTCTTGTATATAGCAGAGGACTGTATCCTGCTTTTGTATCCATTCTCTTATCCTGTGTCTTTTTTAGGTGAATTGAGTCCGCTAATATTAAGACATAATTCCTGTTATTTTGTAGCTCTCTAAATACATACAGTGCCTCAATTATTAGCAGTCATACAATAAGAAAAAATGTGAGTTACAAAAGTGGATCTCTTTTCTATAAGTACCAACCTTTAGCTGATACCCTCTGCACAAGTAGTATTTATAGCACAACTAAACATGGTAAGGGTGCCCTAGTTTCTAGAGATGCCTTACTGATCTTTACTCACCCAGGTGCTTGTATGCAACAAATGGAATGACAACTCTGTCCTCAACCTCTAAAGTTATATTGTGACTCACAATATGAAGTGCTGGCAGTGTGGCATCAAGAAACAGTGTAGATCATTTCATCGGGCCCCTCTATTCATAATTTATTACAATCAGTTTAGCAGAAATTGCAGACATGGGAAAACCAGCTTGTTTTTCACATATTAAGTCACATCCTAATCTTCCAGGGCCTTTATCTGAGGGAAATGTATTAGCAGATTCCCTTTTAACACTGTCTCTTTTCCTTGGAACCATGAACCTAAAGGAAGCATGAAAATCTCAAGCATGCTTTCATCAAAATTTTTCAGCATTTTTTTTAAAAAAGATGTTTTTCACTAACTAAAGAGTAGGCTCTTTTGATAGTTAAGGAATGCCTTTATGTGAAAGAGTTAATATCAAGTCTATAACCTCTCAGGTTATAACTCCTAGAGGATTACTGCCAAATCATATTTGGCACGTGAATGACAATAATGTCCCAGTTTGGGGAGGTTAAAATATGCTCATGAGATTATACACACTTATTCTTTATTCATTTTTTTGCTCTTTTCCTATCAGGAGAAGCAGTTAAGGATATAATCAGCTTTTTACTCAGAGCCTTTGCTATTTTAGTTCCTTATAAATATTAAAAACTGACAATGCTCCTGTATATACTGCTGAGCTTTTTCGGGAATTTTGCCCAAAAAGTGCTCTAACCCACATCACAGGCTCTCCATTTAACCCTCAGCACCAATCTTTTCTGGAAAGAGCTAATGACCTACTTAAACATGATTTAAAAATAAAGGAGGAGGATATGAGTAGTATGACTATTCCTCATATTATTTTATCTTCTATTTTTTATACATCTTTTTAAATTGGGCAAGGACAGCCATACTACTACAGTGCTGTAATTTAGAAAATGCAGTACATGAGAGAAGGATGCCATGCAACAGAGATCAAGTGTAAGTCTTTTATTGGGGGAAAGTAAATGGGAAAGGGAGGAAGGAGACAGGGGAAACCAGCATCTAGGGACAAGAGCAGAAGAGAAGAGAGAAGAGAAAGAGACAGACAGACAGACAGACAGACAGACACAGAGAGAGAGATAGGAAGTGGCCAGGGTGAACATCTGAGGACATATACCCCCAGGCCAGGCCAGTATAGATGCCTAAATACTAACAGAAGATTTTTAGTTCCTCCAAAAGCAATTCAGGGTCATGGTCCTTTGGAAAGATGATCTGACAGGTCATCATGATATTCAGAAAAAGGCAATTTCTAAAGGTAAAAAAAAACTTCATATGAAGAAATAACCCAAGAAGTAGAAATTAGTATGCAGGTTCCTAAATCTGAAATTAAATTCTCATCTTTTCCAAAATCCACCACATAAACTCCGCGTGTCCTTTTTTCCTTTTCCACAGATCCCCTTTTCCCATGGGAAAATGTCATTCCCTGCAGATTGAAATAAACAAAAGTATTTGCTGAGAAGTGGCTGATCTCTTTCTTCTTTCTCTCTTTCTATATTGCCTCAGAAATATTAGAGAATTCATGGACGTAAAACTTTCCTATCGTCTCTGAAAAGACCACCTCTTCAATAACACCACAAAAATATCAAAACTTCACACAGAAAACACATAAGGAGCTGCATATGTTCAAACTACACCAACTAATATTGACTCATATGAATGGCATTTAGGATGTTATTAGAATAAAAGTCTTTAACATCCCCTGTTGTCATAAAGCCACGGGTTTTCTTCCAGGGATGCTGAGTATCCAAACAAGGTTTCTCTGACCGGTATCAAAGTCTTTACCTGAGGTAAGTTAAAATATAATTTCTACTTCCATTGTCAATTAATTGGTACCCAAGACTTCCACATCTCTCAGAAAGAAACGTAATTTTGTTCATTGAAGTATATGGCCTCCATATTGCCTCTTCTGTTGGGTAACTATCTTCCTTAATGCCCATTGCTAAACTGAGCTCACTCTGTTCACTTCTGCTCCAATGTATTGTGCTCATAGCAGCCTATGGAATACCTGATCTGTCACTTACATCCTGGTCCTAGCTCTATATTTCTAAACAACTACTAGCAAGCAAGCAGCATCTTTTGTAGTTCTCCATAGTAAGCGACTTCATTTTCCCTCATATAAAAAAAAAAAACAGTGAGGTATGAAAATAGAAGGAATGTCTATTGTAGTTCTAAAGCATGCTAATTTCTTCTGAACATAAATGAAAATAAGAACTTGTTAAATTGGTGCTTGAGAGACAATTTGCTTCATAATTTTTCAATTTAGAAAGTAGAATATGGTAAAACATTCTGTATCTATAACACTTTTGAAATTTCATAGACTAGGAAGAAGAATAATAGTGGTGTGTCATGGACCACCAGGATACAAGACATCCACTGGCAAGGCTCTTACACTTTTAGGCATATTTGATTTCACAGAAAGAAAAGAAAACATAATAATTTTCTTAATTTATTGTACTGTATATCTTTTATGAAATATTGATAAACAGTAGAAATGGGTCATAAAAACATAATTTTAGTTGATTAAAACATTGTTTTCTTCTGTATAAACTCATAAATCAAATAAAACTATGACAATTCAGTGAAATGGTTTAATGAATTCATAAAATATTGATACATATGTACTAATTGTATATATTGAGTGTTGAATATAAAATGATAAAATTTAAAACTGCATTCCTTATTCTTATGTTTTACGATATTTGCTGAAAGGGCAAATAATGATTATTAAGATCCAATTTCCATATGAAGAAAACCTGAAAATTATACAAGCAAAAGGTACAATATATATGGAGGTCCAAAACAGATGAAATCAATAACATTAAATTTAATGTTTTTATCATCAATGAAGGATGGAATAAATACAAATAGGCTGAACATAGTGACATGTCTTCAACATCAGAACTTTGTAGACAGTGGAAGGCAGATACACATGAGTTAATGCCACACTGTTCTAATTATGGGGTTTTGGGACAACAAGGGATACATATGGATATTCTATTACAGAAAAAGAATATAACATGAATCTCAAACACGAAAGAAAATAATAGTTCCAGCACAAAAAAAAGCTTTAATAAAATTAGATAAAGAATTATGAAGCCACATAATCACATCATGTTACAGTTGAATACGACATTTAGAATGGTATTGTACTGGTTTCAACCATTGTATTTAATTTATTAGTAGACAAAATTTAATTTTTAACTAAATTTTAAATTATTCTTCCTTCTTGAATGAGTCTTGTTTCTGATGTCAAGACAGGAGTTCTCATCTGGCCTAAATAAAATAATGTAGTAGCACTTGGGGCAAAGATCAAACCAAGGAGTGCAATACTAAAAGTCAAGATAGAAAAGACTTCCACAGCCACTATAACTTCCTCTTAGTGCTATGATATACAGGGAGAAAGGTGACCCAGACACACAAAGAACACCTGCATGCTGAATGGCAGAAAATTGGCTTCATTGAATGCATCAGACAGATTCCTGCAAAAGAAGGCCATGGTGTAGCTCCCAAGTGCCAAGGTTCACAGAACACAGTGAACGACAACTGTTGAACCCTTGTGACATACAATGATTATATGACCATATTCAGAATGAATATTTTGTTCAATGAAGGGTGGAAAGGTAACCAGTCCAATTCCATAGAAGACAGGTTAGATCAGTGTACAGATTAGAATAAGGAAATTAGGGGTCCTTAATACCATTAACCACCTCATCATTCTAGCTGTAACAATGATCTTGAAGGCAATAACCACTGTAATAGCATTGGTTGACACTGTGAAGAGTATCACAGTAAACAAAATTCCACAAGATGACTGCTACAAGATGCAGGTGACTGTGTTGGACTGGCCAATGAAGAGCAAGGAAGAGAGGAAACAGATAATAAGTATCCTTAGCAGGGTGTAGCTGAGAGCCCAAATATTGGCCATGACAATGGGAGTGCATCACAGACTTCAAGAACCACAGCTGTGAGTACAGACAAGCACAGCACTGTGCTGTTGAGAGCCCTTGCCAAGGGATAATCATGAACTGAAAAGCTCACAGATTTCTGGAAGCAGTGTTTTTTCTCTGAGTTTGCATAATGACTTTCTGCACTCTTCACATGCTGATCCTTTTCTGGTCAGAAATGAAGGTGACTGTAAGTCAATCCTCAGTCGTTCCCTTCCCCCTATGATGTTTCTCAGCCCCAGCTCCTTGAAATGATTCCTGAATCACCTTCATTTATTATTTCAGAAACAGATATTTAAGGGTTCTATGAATTTCATGTGTATACAGCTCTTTTGCCTATCTTAATAAATGTTTTTGTATGCTTTCCCTGATTTTGTGACTCTGATACATCTATTTTACAAGTCAAAAGGTTACAGAAAAATATTGAATAATCCTAATTTGATTCTGATATCACCTTATTAAAAATCTATAATTTCTAGGCATATATTTTGTACAATATAGACAATAGGCTGTGAAATTCATTACTTATATGATGTTATGTTTCAGGACTCATACATACCTATTTTTTTAAAACCCTCTGGGTACTCCAATTTTTTCATACTCCAAATGATCTTACCATTGCATTTTTGAAGCTTAAATCCTTCACTAGCAATATGTTTTTACTTCTCATTTTAACATTATTTTTGAACATATAGTGAGAGAACTATTGAAATATTTCTAAGTATTCAAAAAAGAAGTTTTGAATACTCTACCCCTAAACATTTGTGAGACTTGCCTTGAATTGAAAACATACACACGTTGGTTTATACTGCTGTATTTCCATTACATTAAACTTTTTGTAATTCTGGAAACTATAACGTCATCAATAAACTTTCTCTGTTTTACATTTTGAGCTAAACATTTATAGAGTTTATTTTCAGGAGAGTCAAATCTCTCTGCTGATATCTTGGGTTTTTTCCTTAGTGATTGTGGAACTCTAATTTTTTTCTCATGGTATCTTTTCAAGATAATCAGGCACAACTTATTTTTTGCTTCTATTCTGGGTATTTTGCTGTTGGCCTTTTTTTTTTACAATGTATGCCTCAAGTGTAGAAATCCCTATCTGGCTTAATAAAAGTATATAATATATTTTTCTTTACCTAATTTATATAAGGATAACACTTCTTTTTTAAAAATATATCTTGCTTATTCTATGAGATTGAGCCAGTGATACTTTGAATTTTTATCACATATAGGTTCACCCTATTTTGACTTGCATATGGTTTCAAAACATAGTGACTAACACAAAACTGTGTAGGATTTTGTATTCCTCACTAATGTGTTTCTACTCTATGTACATGGACATACCATATAGCTAAAGTTCAGGGAAGGGATATTTATAAAAGGAATATTTCATACTAGGTACTATGAACACAAATGAAGTTTCATGGTGGGGAGGTTATATCACAAAATGAGGAACTAGATGCTATCATTTAGTTTAGTCTACTTAATGTCAAACAACCTTCCAAATGTTTGTGTTTAGACAAACACTCCCAACCTTACCCAAAGAGGCCTCACTTCAAAGAGAACTGTGATAAAAGGTCAAGATATTGGACTGTGGAAGATTCTAAGACTATGTGATGTTTTAATTGCCATCCACAAACAAGGCGTTTTAAGTCATCCATCCCAACGTCCAAGGAATATATTGGAAAGAAAGGAAGAACAATTATAAGAGTAAGACTTCAAATTTCCTGCTTCCAAGCAACACATGCACTGAAATAAGAAACTCTTACAATTAAGGATGAGCTCACAGGTTGGTTCTGCATAAGTGTGGACTGAACAAAATTGAGAAAAACATCTTACCCTTCTATAGTGGTATATTATTTGTGTTTCAATAAATATAACTTGCGGACTGGAGAGATGGCTCAGAGGTTAAAAGCATTGCTTGCTCTTCCAAAGGTCCTGAGTTTAATTCCCAGCAATCACATGGTGGCTCACAGCCATCTGTAATGGGATCTGGTGCCCTCTTCTGGCCTGCGGGCATACACACAGAAAGAATATTGTATACCTAATAAATAAATAAATAAATAAATAAATAAATAAATAAATAAATAAAAATATAGCTTGCCTGAAGGTCAATGCAAAGCATTCACACTAACCAGCCATACAGGCTTGCACACACCTTTAATCCCTGCAGCTACACTAGTTATCCATAGAGACTGGGTAGTGGTGGTGCATGCTTTTAATCCCAGCACTAGAGAGACTGGATGAGACAGGAGCTTGTTCTCTTTCAGTCTGAAGAGTTCAAATAGGTAAGAGCTCTCTAGTGGCTTGGCTACTTTGCTTTTCTGATCTGCAGGTTGAACTCCAATATCTGTCTCTAGGGTTTTATTATTTGTAATAAATAGACTTCTCTTCTACAAATAAATTCAAAAAAGGAGTTAATTATTTCACTTGTGTAACAATTGATGATTACACAAACTTCCAAGCTATAGTCCAAATCCAAGGATCATAAAAATGATCATAATTAAACCAAATAGGCCACACATAAAAATATAAAAAAATCATAAATCTTGTAAAGGAACAATTAAGGATGAGATAAATTGACAAGTGTTAGTAGGAGGGAGTGTACCTGGGTTATGTTAAATATGGTGGGAAATTGTAAAAGACTGAACTTGACAAACATTAACCAAAATGAAGGCCCTGCCTGTCAGAAAATCGTAGGTTGCCTACAGACCTCCTCTCTCATTCACTCTCTCTTTCTCTTTCTCTCTCTCTGGCTCACTCTCTACTCCCTCTCTCTCTCTCTCTCTTCTCTCTCGCTCTCTCGCTCTCTCTCTCTCTCTCTCTCTCTTCCCCAGTCCCAATCCCCCATCTCATCTCCAGCTCTGCAGTAGAACAGTTATCGCAGCCTTTTGTGGCCCCTGTGTTCCCATCTCCTGCAGATCCCACAGATTTTCCCCATTCTACCTTTCCTCACCTGACTTGCTCATTTGTCACAGACATCAACTCTAGCAGGCACACCCTACTAGCCCAAGAGTCTCTCCTCCCAGGGCCATGAGTAGGCTGAAGGCAGACCCACAGTACTCCCACTACTCCTGAGATCAAATCTTCCCAGTTTCATCTCATCTATAGCAGAAAACATTTTGCCTCTCTTTCCTCTTTGACCCCATACCCAACAGATCACAAAGACATTCTCTTCCAACTTTTATTCACCCAAATCATTCTCTGTGAACACATAAGCTGAGTAGACCAAGAAACAGGTAACATACATCCATCACACTCTCTAAAATCCAGAGAGGAAACAGAAACTAAGGAACAAATCATGCACCCAACAAAGATAAAAGAAATCATGACCTAAACATGTAATCATTCAAAGCCCAGATTCCAAGATGTCAGCATAAAAACTCAACAACAACAACAAAAAAGAAAATCTGAGACACTGAAAGGACCAAACCTAAGGATACATCATCATCATCATACATGATCAGGGACACTTGATCAACCATGTTCATTGTTACTTCATTCAAAATAGCCAGAAACTGGAAACAACATAGATTTCCCACAAGAAAAGAATGAATAAAGCAAATATGGTATATTTACATAATAAAATATTACTCAGTGGTTAAAAATTATATCATTAACTTTGCAGGCAAATTGATTGAACTAGAAAAAGATCGTCCTGAATAAGATGATCCAGACCCTAAAAGATAAATATGGCATGTATTTGTTATGTCTGTAGATTAGCTGTAAAATAAATGACAACTAAGTTATACTCTATAGACTAAGGATGGTTAGGAATAGAGGAAGAGAATTGGGGTGAGGGGGTAATGTGGATCTCCATTAGAGGGAAGATAGAGCAGATTTTATGGACGAACTAAAATTAGAGGAGTGAGAATAGGAGGATAAGATGGGAAGGGGGAGGTGAGATGGAATTGAGACAGATAATGAAGGGAGGGACAGCTAAAAATGAAGGTCATTTGAGGGATGATATGGAAACCTAGTGCAGTGGAAACTTTCTATAATATATTAAGGTGACCCTAATGAAGTATACAAATAATAAAGGAGACAGAAACCCAACTAATCACCTCTTTATATCAAATGAAGCTTTTAGTACCAGGACTGTGTTTCATGTATTTGAGTGATCAGCTATATATGTCCTATGGAATTCCCCAAATAACCCAGGCTGCTGCCAAGACGATAGGTTGCTTTGTTTAAACTGACAGCACAGCATCACTGCTGAAGACAACACTCACACAACACATTGAACATGGAGAAGTCAAACTGTTTCTCCATAAAACCTTCACTCCCATGTTCCGGAGTCTATAACACAATACTCTGCAGGCTGCCAAAAGAGGAACGTAAACACCAACACAACCACAAAACTCTGGATCTCTAGTAAGGCTTGCCTGACAAATATGCTATGGTAATGGCACAAATCTTGTGGGAGTAACCAGCTGATGCCTGATTTGATTCAAGGCACATTCCATGACATGGAGCTCATTTCTGATGCTGCTTGTGCCACAGTGAACCAGGGGCTAGATACACCAAAGACTTTGGATAACACCACATACTACTGGTCTAAAAACTTGGACATCCAATGACATTCTGCTTTGCACATAGATCAGTGCCTTCTTCGGCCGTCATCAGAGAAGTTACCTCCTTTATTCCTGTAGCCAAAGGGAACAAATGTAGGGAGCCACAGCCAGATATCATGCCGAAAAAGAGAGACCCTGGTACACATAGGTTGAAGTGAGATATCTCCATCAAGTCCCTCCTCTCAGAGCTTAGGGAGTCCTGTGGAAGAAGAGACAGAAGGCGTGGAGAGACAGAAATTACAGAGGAAACAAGTGGCTCTGGATGAGAGAGCAAGTGGGGAGGGAAACTGAGAGGACTGGGGGAAAGGGAAAATGTATTCAGATTATATTGTATGAGAAAATAATCTATGTTTAACAAAAGAGAAACAAAGATTTAGAAATAATAAACTGTAGATAAAATTTATTTTCAGTAAAAATAAAACAGTTATGATAAAGATAAAAATACATACCGGGAAATGAGAAAAAACATTTTTTTAAAAAAGTTAATTAATTAACCAAAAATGTGTACTAGGGAAATCTATCCCAACTCTCCAATCACCTGCTGTGTAAATAAAGCTTATACTGGGAATAATCATTATCCAATCCATAAGTGAATCCTACATGTGACTGAAGATGGTTTGAAAACACAAAGAAATGGTTCTCAAAAACACCATGTGCTAACATCTATGATGAAATGAAACAGACTGTTAATATGTGGACAAAGTGGGTCTCTTGAGGGAACAATGTCTGAAGTGGATCAACAATCTAAATTAAGGAAGATTTCAATGGTTAGAGTGTTTCCTTTCAAGAGGAAATAAAACTAACAGCGATACTTAAATTCCCAATCAAGGAAAAAAGTCTATCTCTTACTTCTTTACAGTCCTTTTCCATTTGCTTAGGTATGGCAGACTCTTGTGGACAGGTTGGAAAGTTCTCAGTAAGCCTGTCTCATGGGAAATCTTATTGTCTGGACAAGGAGTATAATTACAGCAGCAGGCAGCCTTGCCTTCCTGGGCAGCTTTCCTGAATGTAGGCCCCCAGCTCTGACTGCACATAGACTGAGAAATCTGAGAAAAATGAAAGCTCTTAGCAAATGCTCAGACTTTTGTGAAAAATCCAAGTAAATAGAGTGTTTATGAGTAACATTGAACAGCTAGTTTGCAAATTCTTACACTACAATTGAAGATAATTGGTCTAGTATTAGTAGTTTGGGTAGTTTTGGTGTTATACAGGCCAAAATGTTTAAATCTTGGTCCAAGTACCATGAAACTGTTGTTAAGAGTAGGTTATTAAAGTAGTGTTCTAAAAGGGTATGTTATGACTTCAGATTCAATCTTTATACTTATTGTCTACTAGGGCTATGAATTTTAACTGATAACACTGTTTTCAGGGTTTGGATTCACCATGGAAACAAATTTTGGGGCATTTTGGTGAGAAATTTTATAGAGACATTTTCCTGAGGTGGAAAGAGCCACCACAAAATGGGTGTCAATATTTCACTGGCTTCTGCACAGACAGAATGCAAAGGAGATAGCAAGTGAGAATCACATTCTTTGCTCTCCAACTCTGGTGTGTAAATGCAATGTCAATCCCTCCTCTGGTTCCTAAAACATTCTTTTCCTACCATGATGGACTGCACACTCACCAAGTCAGTCAAAATAAACCTGCATTCCCTTCAGTTACTTATGTTGTCTATTTTTCTGAAGTAGCAAAGCCAACACACACACACACACACACACACACACACACACACACACACACACACCTGTATGCTATTTTACCTTGACAGAAGCTGACAAAGTAAAATGCCCCTCTTACTGAAATTTCTTCAGATAGGTGACAAAAGAAACCTATCAGGGTTTTGAGGCAGTGACAGAAAACTTATTAAGGCAAACACTCTATTTATAAGACATGTTTGGTCATTAATAAAGTTTAAAAATAAAATTTTCCATTAATCAGAGTCAGAGAATGAGAAAATAGTCTATGTTGGCTGTTTTTCTATGAAGTTCCTATTGGTAGTTGAATATTGATTGTTAGCAAAAGAGTTTCCAAGGATCATTACATTCTGAAAATTATTTTTTGTTTTTATGAAAGGTCAAAGCAATGAGATAAGTCACAGCATGACTTTGTAAGTTTTGCTGGCCATTGTATCATTGTATCATCTGCTTGGATAAAGACAACTATTGACCCTGGGGAACATTTGGAGAAGTTCAATGACAGCCAAACTTAGGCAGTGAGGGCAACAATCAAAATCAGAAATCTGGTGAAGATGTAATTGAACAAGAGGTCTATGTTACAGCCCCAGCAATCAACAGAACTTGACAGTTCAGATGCCTGGTTCTGGCTTTAGAATTAAGGATAGCAGAGGAATATAAAAAAAGAACATGCGAGATGTCTCAGAGGGTAGTAGCTCTTTGTGTCAAGCCTAGGGACCTGAGTTCTCAGACCCACATGGTGGAAGCAGAAAATCTACTCACAAAAGTTTGCCTTCTGACTTACATAAGCCTGCCATGGCATGTGAGTATGTAAAAATATAAAATAAATAAGTCAGATAGTGGTGGTGTATGCCTTTAAGCCTAGCACTCAGGAAGCAGAGGCAGGCAAAGCCTAGCCTCTAGCCTAGCCTTTGAGGCTAGCCTGGGCTACAAATTAAGTTCTAGGAAGGAAACACAGAGAAACCCTATCTTGAAAAAACAAGCAAACAAACAAAAATAATAGATTCAAAAAGAAACTTAAAATCAACTATTTATAAAAGTAAATAAATAAATAGATGGTTGAGCAAATCAGCAAATGAACTAATGAATGAGACAGCATTTTACAGAATAGTGTAGAGGGTAGAGGGTTGTTCAGTGTCCGGACACACACAGAAGTGAATCTGTTCCACCTTGACTGAAGGTCAGAGAGTTTGAGCTTATCTTTGCTCTTTCAAGTTGTTGACAACAGGTGTGGCTACACATCCTGACCTAGGGTATGGTGACTTGGTGTTTTGGACATTAAAATGGCCCATAGAAGTGGATCTGCTCCACCCTGACTGAAAGTAAGAGAATTCAAGCCTACTTCTGCTGTTTCATTTAAAATAGGTTTGACACAGGAAGTGGCTGCTGACAGAATACTCGGTCTAGAGTATGTTTACTACATATTACTTCCCCAAACATCAAATACCTTACTCAGGAAATAATGGCTTGATGTCTCAAGTATTGAAGCAAGTAACTGTTTCGGTTGTCCTTTGTGTCATGTTAAAACAGGCTTTTGCCTTCTCCACACACACACACATACACACACACACACACACACACACTTTTGTTTTGGGGTATAAAAGTGTATGGAAAATAACAGAGGGCAAATTCAGTATTCAGGATCCACTGAGTTGCCCTCCCAGTACTACCCTGTGTCTCTGTGTTTCTTTATCTCTGTTCCTTCTACCTAACATTTCTAATCCACATGCCCCTACCCTGGAACATTCAAACCCACCGTGGCTGAACCTCAGCAGAAGTTACCCGAAAAGGTAGTTCATGACAGTTCTGTGTCCATAAGGGGAGCAGACTGCACATGCCTTGCCCAAACCTTGTTTCTCTTCTTTACTAACATAACTGGCTGGCAAAATGTCCAGCTACAGTAACACATCCTCCAGTTGTCCTTCTACCTTATGCTAGTATATATTATGCAACAAGATTCAAGGTCTCTCTCCTATCAGCACTCAGGAAGCTGTGATTTTTCTAGGAGACTTTATTTTTGAAGCAACTCTGGAAAAGAGAGGGACAATATTAGAAAGAAGAAGCATGTACCCCTAACTCCTGGGAGGCAGACAGACATCTATTTTTCTGCTTTCATGGGAGCCAGGTGGGAGCCCTTGTACAAAATATATTAAACTTTTATGTGTAACCTTTACTATTTTATACAATTAAATTATCATCTATATTTAAATACTTTTACCATCTAACAAAGTGCAGGTTGCCTCGTGCTATCCCTTACACAATTTTGGTTGACTCTTCTCTCCCTCAACTACCTGCTTCCCATTCCCACTTAAACATATGGTCCCCGTCATTTCCCCTTCCAATTTCACATCACATGTGTTCTACTAACTACTTCGGACTCCTTTCCCTAGAGACTTCTTTCCATCTCCTCTTGGGCACATTCCTAGTCACTCGTTCTACACACACACACACACACACACACACACACACACACACTCTACCTGTGTAGCCAGACTGCCCTACTATGAGCAGTTGACTCAATAATTGCTTTAATAAGAAACACAGTGAGAACCATACGAGGTTATCTTGAAAACACAGAGATAGATAGATAGATAGATAGATAGATAGAGAGAGAGAGAGAGAGAGAGAGAGAGAGAGAGAGAGAGAGAGAGAGATATTTCATACCCCAGAACATGTGGTATTCTTCACAAAGGCCTGGTGCAGGAGTCCCTGAAAGGAGGATGTGGGCAGAAGTCTAACATAACATTTCAAAGATATCCTGCTGTTTCTAAGGTCTTATGCCCTGTATGTTCTTGAAACAGCAGGGGTTTGCAATTTGAGTGTCACTGTTTTGTTCTTCTGGATGAACAGATTCTCAAAAGTTGGTGTAATTGACAATTAGTTAGAAAGAACTTAGAGTCTCCTTCTATTACCCATATGTGCCACAAATCATGACTCGGGTAAACCAACATACCCACACCTGAATCCGCTTTTGCCTGGATTCATAAAAGTGTCTACATGAACCATGTGTGTACAGGGCTTATGGAGAAGAGGAGGGGTGTTGGATTTCCTGGAACTGAGTTTATAGATGGTTGTGAGCTGAACTGCCCTTGGGTGCCAGAAACACAGATCCTCTTCAAGAGCAGTAAGTTCTCTTAACCACTCAGCCATCTCTTCCAAACAGTGTTAGATAGTTTTTATGTTGACTTGAAGAAAGTTATAATCATCTGGAAAGAAGAAAGCCTAGTCAAGAAAATGCCTCCATAACATGGGCTGGTCGGTGCCGGACAGTGGTGACACACATCTTTAATCCCAGTACTCTTTTTTGTGGGGGAAGCAAAGCAGCTGGCCAAGATGATGAATCACCGGGCAGGCTTTCACTAACACAAAACCACAGTAGTCCTGCGGATGGGTGAGATGAGATGCCATCCCCAGATTCCCCAATCAGAGCTGAAACACACATTCTGAAATGAAAGGAGATTCCTAGCTTTACCCATCATAGTTCCTTGTCCAGCTGCATTTAGGAATTCAGCAGGGGGCGCTCAGAGGAAAAGAAGCAGTTCTAAGGTAACAGACCTGAGATGTAAGGCTAACTTGTTTCTTGCTTTGTGTCTGGAAAGCCACAAGATGGCGCATTGTGTTCGGTAAACTGCTTTGCATCTTACGTGAGACAAATTGAAAGACTGAAGCCACCCATCCCAGGGTCTTTCGTCGTGTGTGCCTTTGACTTTTTTATTAGAAATTTCAAATTTGGAGAACTTCTGTTTCTACATGACTGGGTTCCCTTTATTGAAGTACCCTTAATTCAGAAGAAATGAAGGAAAAGGGACTGGAGTTTAACTTATATTTCTTTTTAAAACATTTATACATAGCTATTCCACTTGTGGCCATATACTCAAAGGGCTCCATAGTCTAGTATAGATACCTACTTATCCATGCTTATTGTTGTTGTATTTACAATATACAATGAATGAACACAGCCTATATGTATTTAACAACAAATAGTGAAGAAAAAAGAGGTCATGAACTTGAAAACGTGCAAGCAGGAGTATATGGGAAGGCTTGGAAAGAGGAAAAGGAAGGGGGAAACGATGTAACTGTATTATAATCTCAAAAAAGAAAGAAAATGAGGGGAAGGGACATACAGGGCAACAGAAGGAGTAGTGGGTGAAATTGTCCAATAAATTTAATCAGTAAAAAAATATATAGGCAAGGATTAAAACAAAATTCTTTAATTTTTTCTTATTGACCCTTCTTCATTATCAAGAAAACAACACAACTATCTTTATATTTTTGAGGGTTTTTTTTAAAGTTTTTTACTAAAAGTTCAGCTACCTTGACATAGTATTTCTTATGAGTTAAAGAATGTTGGAGAGTCTCATCTCTCAGACTCTCTTGCTAAATTCCTTCCCAGGGGAAACATAAGCAATTTCTATAACTTTTCTTAAGCTCCCCAAATCTCTTCAGGTCTACCCTTCTCAAAACATTCCAGAGTATGGCTCAGACAAAGAGAACTTTGGAGAACCAATGGGTGTGTTGAGCTTCCTCACAGATCAGAGGTGATGGGTTCCTCGAAGGAGTACAGTCACTCTTTCCCCAGCCAACCTCACCTAAAAAGCCTTACCCTGCAGGGCTTCTTCATAATTACATACACAGAGTGTATATTCAAGTCTTCTCCAGACTCTGTATTCTAGCACCTTCCCAAGGTCACCTGAAGAGTGATCAGGTGTTATGGAAGAACTGGATATGCAGATATAAATTCTATTCCCTACTCTGCCCCTCTATGCAGGCTGTAAACTGCCAACAATGCAAGGGGGAGCAACTGGAGCAACTGACTCTCCAAGATGTTTGTGCAAGAGGATCATCACTAGTGGCAATGTTCTAAGTGGTATGTATTCTAAGTAAACCAAAGGAGCGAAGACAGGTCTGAATATTTTTCCACCACCTCTTCTCTCGTTGTTCCTTTATCTTGTCTATGTTATTGTTTTATTGGTTTTGAAGTTTAAGATTTTCTACATGTGATACTGGTTCCTATTTTCCCCTTCAAACCACCACCACCACCCTTTTCTCTATTATCCTCACTCTCATTATTCTCCTTTGTCTCCCTAGACAGGCTTGCTTCAACACACACAAACACACACGTATAGTTTTGTGTTTATATATAAAATCTAAGAACCACAAATGAGAGATGATACATAATGTCTTTCTGTGTCTAATTAATTTATTTAATGTACCTCTTTCCAGTGGCACATGTTTCCCTGTAAACCACATAGCTGTTTGGGGAACTGGTCTTGAACTATTCTCTCCTGCCTCAGTCTCCCAAATGCTGCTATTATAGGCAGACATCACAAAACCCAGCAAAATTTTACCTTTTAATGATAAAATTATTTTTAAGGATTTAATTTTTAATTATTTGTGTGTGTGTGTGTGTGTGTGTGTGTGTGTGTGTGTGTGTAAAGGTAGGTTCATATGAGTATAAATGCGTATAAATGTCACTGAATTCCCTAGAGATATCAAGAGCTGTAAGTCAAGTGATGTAGGCACTTGGAACTAAACTCAGTTCCTCTGCTAGAGCAGAAATTTCTCTTAACTCCTGGGTTATCTCTTCAACCTCTGAAATAGTATAATTTTGATTTTAACATCTACTATCTTATCTAATCTTTGCAAATATGTATGCATTACTATTTTTTCTCTCTTGTAATGTTTTGCCACCTTAGTCTTACCCAAGGTTATACACTAAATTGAAAAACCCCAAAAGAACAGCAATATTAGCTTTGATTTTTATTTCTTTCCCCCAATTCAGGGGATACAGAAGCATTTTTCCAGATTAATAATGCTCTAGAGCACCGTATAAGGCGGGATAAAAGTGAAATGGCGTGGAACAAAAAGCATCCCCCAGTCCTTTCCTCATATAGCCTTTATCTCGATGCCTTCCGAAGCTGACGCAGAATTGGTGCCTGTACCACTGATCTCCGCAGTGTCCTCACTCAGCGCTCTCTCCAAACTGGAAGGCAGGGAATGAATCAGTCTTTCTCTAAAGTCCTGGCCCACAAAAACATAGAGCATCGGGTTGAGACAGCTATTGAAGTAGGCCAATGAGCTTGTTGGGTGAACCAACATGTCAAGAATTTTATAACCCCCACCAAAAAGTGACTCTTTGAGCCAGACTGTGCCTAAAAGGGCCACCAGTTGAAAGGGAAACCAACAGATAAAGAAGGAAGCCATGACTGCAGTAAGGACACGTAAGGGACGGCTGGAATTAACAAGGGCTCTTCTGTGGATCTTGGCAGCGATGAGTCCATAGCAGATGGCAACGATGGACATGGGCATGCTGAAGCCAATAATAAACCTGATGATTCCTCTAGCTGTTAGCATAGTGATCGCTACATTCAACCGTCCCATATCAGTGTCAGCCCAGGACGCAAAGCTGAATGTACAGTACACATGCCCTCCTGGAATTCTAACCGTAGTCAAGAAGAGGAAAATGGGCAACGTGAGGATGAGAGCAAGAATCCAGGGTCCAATGATCACCTTCCTAGCCAGGCTCACAGTGCGGTGATTCTGAGCCCAGACTGGATGCAGGACACAAATACAGCGATCCAAGGCGATGAGAGCAATCAGGAAGACACTTCCAAATAGGTTTATGTCCACCACAATGTGAACTAATTTACACATGAACCAGCCAAAAGGCCATTTTTCTTTCATGGCCATTGAGGTGATGAGGAATGGTAGAGTAGCCATGAAAGAGAAGTCAGCCAAAGCCAGGTTCAGATAACAGATAGTGGTGACCGTGTGTGCCATCCGAAAACCAGCTACCCAGATCACAAGCCCATTGCCCAGCAACCCGAGGAAAAATGTGATGGAGATGACCACCATTGAGAGGATCCACAGAACTCTGGATGTGATAGAATCATAGACAACCACTTCTGATCCATTCAGAGGGATGGAGTAGTTGGCTTCCATTCTGTCTGCATCTGAAAAATTTCAACAACAGCCTTTTCTCAGATGTAGCTCCATCTTATATCACCCCTATTCAGAATCCACACCACCTCCTACCACAGAGGATCCATTTTACCAGTAATACTGTAAAACTAGCACTCTACTAGATGTCTTTCTGAGATGACATAGTTCTCCACATTTTCCACATTCCTAAAACTATGGATGATTTTCAGACTGACTAAAAAAGAATAATAAACTCCCATGCTCCAGCAGCAATACTGAACAGAGGGGGTGAATAGACAGCAAAACATGGGTGATAGTTTAGCACTCTGAGCAAATCAGTGGACTCAGTAGACAATCCCTTGGTGAAGGTTTTCCCTCGGTTCTTATGTTCACAAAAGAAACAATTCAGGTGAGATGCCAAAAGTATAATCAAAAAGTTCTTTTTAACAAGGACCTGTACACTCCAGAGAAAGAGAAAAAGACACAGAAAGACAGACAAACAAAAAGAAGAGACAGACACAGAGAAAGAGAGAAACAGACAGCCGGATAGACAGATAAAAGATATTAGAGTTGGCTGAACCAAAGAATGAGTAGCAGCCCACTAGGCTCTGCATTGTGGATTTCAAAGACTTTTTTTTCAAAGATTTATGAGATAGGTGATATACATATGGAAATAAGGTGACCCTTTATTCAAATTTGTAGTAGTCCAGATGCTACTTTTGAGTACTGATTACAATGATACACTTACAGTTTTACAAAAATGGGAGGTGAAAACACAGTCCAGTGAATATCATAACAAAGCTGAGGTCACGTTTATACCCTTTGTTAATGTGTAAGTATGGTAGCTGGTGATGTTTCTCATTGTCTTGGATTCTTATATAGTAGAAAGACCTTAACTGCAGTGTAAGGGATGCTTAAACATAAAGGGGCATTCCAGACATGGCTACTATGACAGCAGCAGTTTTCTTCACATCTAACTTCTTACTTACATGGTCTTGAGTTCAAAATATGATTCCACCGGGCCTTGGCAAATGGTGCCAAGACCTCCACCTTCCAAACTCACTGCCTTCCTTCAACCCCAGATTTAGACAGTTTTCAAGTTTCTGCTTCTCATCATTGTGAGGATCCTTGACTGTTTGCCTATTATTTCTGTTCACCTAAGGCATTGGCTTTAGCCCGTTGTTTAAGTGGAGATTGAATGACTGCCACCACTGCTTGGTAGTGTATTGTACTTTGTGATTCTACAAAGGGAGGAAGTTAGTGAGGAATGGATAACATCTCTACCTTCAAGCTAGTGCCTTTCATTGCTCTTTCTTGTTATGAAGTTTCTCACTCATTGTTATACTAAGAGTGTGCATGACTGCACAGCTTCACATTGTGTGGGATAGAGGGTGAGTCTTAATGAGATTTGGTGGAGTTTGTGGACTTCTCCTTAAAGACCATGCACTGTGTAATTATTATGGAATTTAGATTTATCTATATAAGAATTCTAAAAGGTTCATTATTTCTTGTTTTTGTAAGATTAGAATGATGTTAAGAGAAAAAATAATACCTGAAATCTACACAAATAGAGAAAGGACAGATTTTAGTCTAGCTGTGTCTAACCTCTGAGTCCTTCCTCTGTCATACCAAATGTGACAGATATTGCTAAATGTGCCCTCCCCAGCATCTAATCATTTGTTGTTCTCTGCTAAGCAAACCACAGTTTTGTTCATGGAAGTTGTCCCTCTATCTACTTTCAAATCTAAATCGTGATCAGTCTAGAGACTATCTCGAATCTTCACTTTGTCTTCACAGGACAAAATTCTCAATGATAACACAATGGTAGTAAGTCCTCAAGGGGCCTCTGTGATTGCTTTTCTAGCTTCCTAAAAATAAGATTTCCTTTTACTGTGTTTCCTGACTTAGGGTCAGATCATGTCTATAGCCATCAACCAAGAAGTCTTGGACCCACAGTCAGGTTCAGGAAACTTGGAATATTTTCTTATGCTATGGCATGTGGACCACAAAATCTGCCTACAGGTTATCTGTTGAAAAACCCACACGTTTGGGCACCAGATGAAATGGCACAGTGCGATTGGTAATAAAAGATTTGCCAGACTAGCTTAATACAAAATATACAACTTTAATAAACAGAAGAAAAGAAACTTACAAAAACCAGGGTTCCAATGATCCAGGAACGCAGAGGGCAAAGAGGATGGGACTAGTGCACCTGGATCTTTTATTTGTTTTGTGTGGCCCCAGGGGGACACACCCTAAGCAGAATGTGATTGGCTGAAGTTCCCCATCACTTATTTATTGGCCTAAGGATGTTGTATCAGTAATGGAGAGCTGGTCTAGACCCCCTTGTGATGGGATGGGAGCATAGCTTAATGTTAGAGCCTCTACCTGCCTAGAATTCCCCCAGTGAGGAGCTCAGGCCGCAGTTCCCTAGTAGGGGCACATTTGTAGTGTGCAAGAAACCCTAGATTCAATCCCAAGCAGTATAATTAAATAAAAATGTAGGAAGAAACATCTCAATTATTTATAAACCCTGCCTTAATATGTATTTGCACAAAACCTAAGGTAATTTTGCATAACTATAAAAAACTGTAGACTTATACATCTATCTTTTAAAAGGAGCAATAATACTGAGCTCTTCCTTGGTTGAATGGTTGGTTACTTGGATACATGGTTGGTTAAGATAGGGCCTGGCTATGTAGCCAAGCTGACTGACATACTCCTAACCCTTCTGCTTCAACTTCCAGAATGCTGAAACTACATATGTGTGCTACAACAGTTTCATCCAGAAATTTTCTTCAAACTCAAACATTTCCATCAAGAGGCAGAAGGCAGCTTCCTGAGTTTCAGGAAATTTCACACGCCTTGGAGAGTTGAAGCTTAAAGAATTGCTTCTCTCCATGGTCGTAGGAATAATAAACATCTACTGGGATAGACTTTGACCAGCAATTGCTACCTGACCTGTCAAGTTGTCTGTAAGTTATGCAGAATGTTGCAGGGATACAACTTCATGAGTCTTCCTTCACTCTTGTTTGAGCTGGGCTTTTTGGTCACAGAACTACATCTGAGTCATCCCTTCTCCTGTAACTCCTTACCCATACTCTTGTTAGTAAACCCAATAAAAATTGTCAACTCACCAAACTGCACTTTGATGTAACCATTACTTTGGTCTGCCATGGGTCCTCCAGGATGAATAGGCTTGTGTCTTGTTTCCTCGGGAAAACTTACACAACACAAAGCCAGAAATTTCTCACCTCTAATTCTCATGATAATATTGAGAGACAGCACCATCCCTCTTTCATCAGGTCAAAGTCATACTCAAAGGATTTCGGTATGGTTTTTGTTTCTGTCTTTGTTTGTGTTAACAGCAATAAGCACCAGAAGTCTAATTAATTCCAGAGCTCCCAAATTTGCCTCACTGATTAGCTTAATTTGACAGGACCTGCCTCAAGAACTGGCAAGCCTCACATGTGATATGATAGTGATTTCCCCTCCTTGGTTTCGTATTACACTTCCTTATTTTCTTTTCCTCACCTCTCACTTTCACCAAAGTCCTATGCAGGACATTGTGTAATGAAATTCAGGATTTCTCAACCCTGGTACTGTGGACATCTGCCACTACTTAATTGTGGTTGGGTGTGGTGGAATCCTGTACATCACAGGATGTGTAGCAGCTCATCTACTGGAGTTCAGTAGCAAACCTTGTCCAGCTATAATAATCAAAATTATCTGTAGATGTCAAACATCCTCTGGCAGACAAAACCACCCGCAATGGAAAACACTGGTGCGATATAAATTTTCCTGAACTCTACATTCAGATAACTGTATTTTATTTATTTCTTTTTTATTTTCTATGTGCAATTCACATGGGTGCACCTGTGTACATCCATATGCCTGTTCTTGTACATGTGGATACCAGAGGCAAATATCTGTTGTCTCCATCAATTGATCCTCCACCTTATTTTCTGAGATATGGTCTTGCACTGAACCTGGGGCTTACTGATTGGGTGGCTTGTTAGCTAGTGAACTCCAGATCTCCTGCTATATCTGCTTCCCTAGAACTGGGGCTACAGATGGGTGATGTTGTGCCTGATTTTTGTGTTGTTTTTGTTAAGGTAGGTACTTGGGATCCAAGTTCGGATCCTCATGTTGTTGTGAGCACTTTATCCACTAAGCAGTCTCCTTAATCCTAATGAGTCTGTTTTCTAATCATATCTCTATTGCTGTCAATGTCACTTCTTTGAGCCTTAGCTTCTTCATCTGCTGGTCAGGAATGGCTTTATAGTGGAGAATAATTTTTCCAAGTGAGGATAGAATGAGAATAAACACAGAAACTTTCCATGTTGGACCAAGTGAGTCTTCAATAAATGTTAATTTACCCCTGTCTTCACCATTCTATACTGTGTTTTAGGAGTCATTTGTTGACTATGAATTATAGAAGTTCCCACTCAGAGACAAATATGTTTCCATGACTGAGGATGTGCCTCAGTTGGAAAATTACCTGACTAACAAGTACTTGTTTCTGGAATTGATCTCCAGCACTGCACAAAACTAAGTATGGTAGTATACATCTTCAACCCCAACAACCTAGAGGTGTAGGCTTGAGGATCAGGAATTTAGTGTCATCCTTGACTATATTTTGAGTTCAAGAGATAGTTACACAGACAAGAGCATGGTTGTGACAATACTAACTAGTTCTGTGGACACTGTCCACACTGGAACAAGTTCATTAATATTTTACAACTCGCTGGGAGGTGGTGGCGCATGCCTTTAGCCCCAGAACTCGGTAGGCAGAGGCAGGCAGATGTCGAATCCAAGGCCTGCCTGGTCAGCAGAGCAAGTTCCAGGACAAGCTCCAAAGCTACACAGAGAAACCCTGTCTCAATAAACAAACAAATAAAAAAATAGACTTTATAACTCATCCTAGCTCTTGCAGATTACAGAAGGAAATGATGTAAAGCATATGTATTCTGAGATGTTGTGAGTACTGAATAATATGATTTATGATGAGAATAACAATAGAACAGTTAAATGAGTTAAGATTTAGACCAGCAATATTTATTATTTAAATAAATATTTAAACTATTCTAGTTAGAAAGAGGTAGGGCCATCTTTTGAGTCCAGCCATGCTTTTAACCGTATTCCACATTATGTTCCTCACTGTATCCAGTTCCCCGCCGCTTTGTAATATATGATGCACTCTATGATCTTCAAATCATTGATATAAGAAATGTTACACAACAAGGAAGGACAAATGGAAAAACGAAGGTGTAAAAGATCATCTCCTTATAACAGCCTTATCTTAGGATACGCATCACCATTCTTTAACAGATGAAACCATGGCTCTGAACAAGAAGGGACTTTGTAGAAACAGCACTTTTTTGCCAATTATCTCTACTACTTACCGTCCTCATTTCCTGTCTATGAAGTGAGTATTCAGGACAGAGGAGATAGCTCACTATAAAACTTTTGCCGTGTAATGAGAACCTGAGTTCAGATCTCCAGCATCCACATAAAAACCAAATATGGTGGCATATCTATGACTCCATCTGTGGGAGAGGGTGGAGAGAGGAGGATCTGTGGAGCTTCCTGGCCAGATTATCTAATCCATTATTAAGTTACAGCCTCAAGGAGAGTCTTTACCTCAAAAAAGTAAGAAAGATAAACAGTAACTGAGTCTGATGTCTAATGTTGATCACTGACCTCCCCACATGTACACTTATACACATACATGAACACAGATAGAAACCCATACATACTAAACTGATTATTCTGTCCCTTTAATTTCTCCTCAAGCTAAATCATCTCCTCTGCCATTTCAAAGCCATATTCTCTCTTTTTAAATGATACCAATTAACTGAGGAGTTTTCACTGTACCATCAGCTATCTTTCTAAGTTACTACATACACTAGTTCCTGAGGGGAAAGAGCTGTCATTCACGTCAAATGGCCTCTTCACACGCACACTGGCTCTGACTCACACCCAGAAATTACACTCTTAGACTCCTGAGGTTTTTTCTTCTCTTTTCTTCCTAACCAAGACAAGACATGGGGATATACTTTCCAGCAGACCATAATCACTGACATGTGAATGTTGTCATGTCACTTCCCTTCAAGAATAAATCATTCCCAGGCAATCGTTATCTTTCACACCAGTAATCCCAACTGTTTGGGGAGGCTACGATAAGAAATAGGGCTAGAGAGATAGCTCAGGAGATAGAGAGAGGTTAAGAGCACTATCTTTCTTTCAGAAGTTCTGAGTTCAATTCTCAGCAACAACAAGGTAATTCTCAACCATCTATAATGAGATCTAGTGCCCTTTTCTGGCATGCAGGCATACATACGGACAGAACACTATATATAATAAATAAATAAATCTTAAAAAAAAAAAAAAAGAATTGCCTATTCAAGGTCTGCCGCAGCTATAGAACAAGTTCCAGTTCAGCAATTTACTGGAATTATGGCTCACAATAAAAAATAAAAAGAAGGGGGCTGGAGTGATCACTCAGCAATTAAAAGCATTGCCTGCTCCTTCAGTGGATCTGAGTTCAATTCCCAAAATTATCGTGTAGACTTAAACCATCTATAACTTCAATTCCAGGAGATTCAATGGTCTCTTCTGGTCTTCTCATGCACCAAGAAAGTGCATGGCACAGGGACACACATTCATGGAAAATACCCATACACATTTTTAAAAACTTTGGCAAAGGAAACACAATGCTGAGGATGTAGCTAGAATCTGCCTAGAATCTGCCTAGAATCCCCAAGTAGTGATGGACTTGGCAGTGTTACTCAGTGGCGGAGCACTTGTGTAGTATCCCCAGTAAGGTTCAGTATTCATCAGTGCAGCATTTGGCTAGCATATGAGTGACATTACATTCAGTTGAGAGTGGAGTAGAGAAAGAGAAAGGAGAAAGAGGAAAAGATAAGCTCTGTTTTATTGAAGAGATTTCTTCCCCTGAAAAGAATTTATAGCTCAACTGTAAAACCTATAATTATTCTTTATACTTCCTTACCTCCCCACTTCTCCTTAACTCACTGCATATTGATCCGTGTCTCTGTCACTGCACCAAATTGGCCTCATCAAGGATGTGGACTCCAGGTTGCCAAATCCAATGAATCATTTTCAGTTTTTATGCTAATATCTCCCAAAGCACAGTACCAATTAGACACCTTTTTCCTTCCTAAGTAACAGTTTTCTTGTGCTTTAAGATAACAAAAGATGCAGAGAGCAAATTCTTAGTTGCCTTTATGCCAGCCAATGGCTGGATGTATAACAGCCCAAAAAATCAGACTGCCTCCACTTGAAGTTTTATAAGTGGGTTCAGCTCAGGTCTGCATGCTTATAAGGAACATACTTACAGACTAAGCCTTCTCCCATTACCTCCAACTGTATTCTATCTTCAGCATATTCTAAACCATGAACTCTGAAGTCACCTATTGAAAGTAAATGTTATACCTAATATCTCTGCACATAATTTTATAAAGTGTCCATTATATAACAGACATTCAAAAAGTAAGTTTTCAGTTGTTGGAGTATGACTTACCACCAGCTGAAGTCCTCTTCCTAAGGCTAACTTCCTATGGTGTAACTGAAGCAACTGTCAGGAGCATTTATCACAAGCTATTGCAGGTCATAACACAATTACACCTGATTCTGAAAACTGTGGCTTTCTTCTGCAATTTCACTTCTGCAATAACAACTATAATATCTTCCCATCACCATGCAGTTTCATATAATGTGTACATGTACTCTTATGATTGCATCTCAATCTTATGGGCACACACATCCATGGATGGTGAAATAGATGACTTTTCATTTAGCTATATAGTTTGTTGTGGTTGTTGTTGTTTTTTCTCCCCTCTTCCCACTTCTATCTCACTCCCCCACTCACCCTCCTCTCCTTTCCCTCCAGTCCTACCAGATGGCAGAGTACCCTGCCCTGTGAAAAGTCCGAGGCCCTCCCCGTCCAGGCTTAGGAAGGGATGCAAATAGAATAGGATCCCAAAAAGCCAGTACATGCAGTAGAGACAAATCCCAGTGCCATTATTATTGGCTTCTCAGTCAGCCCCAATTGTCAACCACATTCAGAGGGTCCAGTATGATCCCATGCACGTTCAGCCCCAGTCCAGCTGGATTTGGTGAGCTCCCATTTGCTCAGACACACTGTCTCGGTGGGTGGACCAACCCCTTGTGGTCCTGACTTCCTTGCACATCTTCTCCCCCCTTCCGCTCTTGAACTGGACTTTGGGAGCTCAGTCCAGTGCTCCAGTGTGGATCTCTGTCTCTATCTCCATCCATCGCCGGGCGAGGTTCTATGGTGATAATCAAGATAGTCATCAGTCTGACTACTGGAAAAGGCCTGTTAAGGCACCCTCTCCACAACTGCCCAGAGTCCTAGCTGGGGTTATCTCCGTGGACTCCTGAAAACTCCTCTAGAGCCAAGCCTCTTGCCAACCCCACAATGGGTCCTCAATTAAGATATCTCCTTCCCTGCTCCCATATCTGTCCTCCCTCCATCTCAACCATCCCTTACCCCCAAGCTCTCCCCAACCCTCTCCTTCTCCCTTCTCTCTCCCCCTCTCCCCTTCCCCCAACCCACCCCATCCCCATGCTCCCAACTTTTGCCTGGTGATCTTGTCTAATTTCAGTTTCTAGGAGGATCTATATATGTTTTCCTTTCACCTTATTACTTAGGTTCTCTAGGATCGTGAACTATAGGCTCAATGTCCGTTGTTTATGGCTAGAATCCACTAATGAGTGAGTACATACCATATTCATATTATTGGGTCTGGGTTATCTCACTCGGGATATTGTTTTCTATTTCCATCTATTTGCATGCAAAATTCAAGATGTCATTGTTTTTTACCGCTGAGTAGTACTCTAATATGTAGATGTGCCACGTTTTCTTTATCCATTCTCCCATTGAGGGGCATCTAGGTTGTTTCCAGGTCCTGGTTATTACAAATAGTGCTGGAACGAACATAGTTCAACAAATGCTTTTGTAGGGTGATTGGACATCTCTTAGGTATATTCCCAAGAGAGGAATTGCTGGATCCTGAGGTAGGTTGACTTGCAATTTTCTGAGAAACTACCACACTGATTTCCAAAGTGGCTGCACAAGTTTGCATTCCCACCAACAATGGATAAATGTTCCCTTTACTCCACATCCTTTCCACCATAGGCTATCATTGGTGTTTTTAACTTTAGCCATTCTGATAGGTGTAAAATGGTATCTCAAAGTTGTTTTGTTTTACATTTTCCTGATAGCTAAAGAAGTTAATCATGTCCTTAAGTATCTTTTGGCCTTTTGGAATTCTTCTGTTGAGAATTGTCTGTTCAGTTCAGTACTCCATTTTTTAATTGGGTTATTTAAAATTTTAAAGTCTAGTTTCTTGAGTTCTTTATATATTTTGGAGATCAGACCTTTGTCTGATGTGCGGTTGGTGAAGATCTTCTCCATTTCAGTAGGTTGCCTTTTTGTTTTAATGACTGTGTCCTTTGCTTTCCAGAAGCTTCTCAGTTTAAGGAGGTTCCATTTATTCATTGTTGCCCTTATTGTCTGTACTACTGGGATTATATGTAGGAAGTGGTCTCCTGTGCCCATGTATTGCAGGCTACTTTGCACTTTCTCTTCTATCCGGTTCAGTATAGTCAGATTTATATTGAGGTCTTTAATCCATTTGGACTTCAGTTTTGTGCATGGTGATAGACATGGATCTATTTTCAGTCTTCTACAGGTTGACATTCAGTTATGCCAGCATCATTTGTTAAAGATGCTTTCTTTCGTCCATTGTATAATTTTAGCTTCTTTGTCAAAAATCAGGTGTGTTTGCCGGGCGGTGGTGGTGCACGTCTTTAATCCCAGCACTCAGGAGGCACAACTCCAGTCTGGTCTACAATAGCTAGTTTCAGAACAGGCTCCAAAGCTTCAGAGAAACCCTGTCTCGAAAAACTAAAAACCAAAAAAAAAAAGAAATAAAGAAGAAAAGAAAAGAAAGAAAATCAATTGTTCATAGGTTTGTGAATTAATATCCAGGTCTTTTATTCAATTCCATTGGTCAACGTCTCTGTTTTTATGCCAGTATCAAGCTGTTTTCATTACTGTAGTTCTGTAATAGAGTTTGATGTCAGGGATAGTAACGCCTCCAGAAGTGCCTTTATTGTATAGGATTGTTTGGGCTATACTGGGTTTTTTGTTTTTCCATACAAAGTTGATTATTGTTCTCTCAAGGTCTGTGAAGAATTTTGTTGAGATTTAGATGAGGTGTGTTTCTTGTAGGCAGCAGAATGTTGGATCCTGATTTCGTATCCATTCTCTTACCCTGTGCCTTTTATCGGTGAGTTGAGTACATTGATATCATGCGATATTAATGACCAGTGGTTGTTGACTCCAGTTATTTTTCCTGGTGCTAGTGTTTGTGTTTCCCTTCTTTGAGTTGTGCTGGTGGAGGGTTGTAGATGTTTGTGTTATTATGGGTGTTGTTGGCTTCCTTGGGTTGTGGTTTTCCTTCTAGTACTTTCTGCAAGGCTGGGTTTGTGGATACATATTGTTTAAATCTGTTTTGTCATGGAATAGCTTGTTTTCTCCATGGATAGTGAAAGAAAGCTTTGTTGGGTATAGTAGTCTGGGCTTGCACCCATGGTCTCTTAGTGTCTGCAGCACATTTATTCAAGACCTTCTGGCCTTCATGGTTTCCATTGAGAAGTCAGGTATAATTCTGATAGGTTTACCTTTTTATGTTACTTGACCTTTTTCCTTTGCATCTCTTAATATTCTTTCTTTTTTCTGTATATTTTGTGTTTTGATTAATTTATGGCAAGGGTAAGGTTTCTTTTTGATTCAGTCTATTTGGTGTTCTGTAAGCTTCTTGTACCTTCATAGGTATATCCTTCTTTAGGTTGGGAAAGTTTTCTTCTATTATTTTGTTGAATATATTTTCTCGGCCTTTGATCTGTAATTCTTCTCTCTCTTCTACCCCTATTATTCTTAGGTTTGGTCTTTTCATGGTGTCCCAGATTTCCTGGATGTTTTGTGTTAAGAATTTGTTGGATTTGATGTTTTCTTTGATCAATGAGTCTATTTCCTCTATAGTAACTTCAGCATCTGAGATTCTTTCTTCTATCTCTTATATTATGTTGGTTATATGTGTCTCTGTAGTTCCTGTTCATTTGCCCAGATTTTCCATATCCAGCCATCGATTGGTTTGTGTTTTCCTTATTACCTCCATTTCGGTCTTCAAGTCTTGAACTGTTTCCTTTACTTGTTTGATTTCTTTTTCTTGGTTTTCTTGGGTATCTTTGAGGGATTTATTAATTTCTTCTAACTTTTGTTTGTCTTCTCTTTCATTTCTTTAAGGGAGTTTTTCACTTCATGTTTAAAGGTCTCCATCACTTTCATAAGGTTACATTTAAAGTTGATTTCTCCTACTTCTTCTGGGTTACGATGTTCAAGTCTTCCTGTTGTATGTTCACTGGGTTCTGGTGTTACCAATGTTGCTTTTCAGGATGTTGAAGGAATTCTTTCAGTAGCACCTGCCCGTCTCTTCCTTCAAATGAGGCCAGCAGAGTCTTGGCGTCTTGGTCCAATGTTTGCTGTGGCTGACTATATACTTTGGAGTTTTCTTGGCCTGCCCTCTCTTAGGTCCCTTCAGCACAGGAGCAGGCTCTCAGATCCCCTCCACCCCGAAGCAGGCTGTGTTGGGGGATCCAAGGACCTAGCAGATGAAAAGGCAGGCATGGAGGCAGGGTGTAATGGTATAAAGAAAACCAACAGCAGGGAACTCACCCCAGTGAAGGGCCAGAAAAACTTAGGGAATTGAATGGGGACTGGATTCAGTCCCTGGGACTGTCTGGTCATGTGGCCACTTACTCATCTTTCCGGATTCCCTCAACGTGGATGTAGGGTCTCTTGCAGGGTTCTAAGGACGTCACAGACAAAAAAGGCAGGCTTGGGGGGGGCAGGGTGGGATGGTAGAAAGAAG
Source organism: Myodes glareolus (assembly GCF_982192425.1). Lineage (NCBI taxonomy): Eukaryota > Metazoa > Chordata > Mammalia > Rodentia > Cricetidae > Myodes > Myodes glareolus. The sequence goes on from NC_142026.1 coordinate 78,910,939, forward strand.
GCCCAGCAACAGGAACTCTTTCTGCTGGCTCTCTGAACCCCTCAGCCCTGAAGCAGGCTGTGTTGGGGAATCCAAAGACCTCACAGATGAAAAGGCAGGCTTGGGGGCAGGGTGGAATCAGCTATATAGTTTTGATAAATAGAATATATACTGGGACATACTTCATAACTAGATCAGTTGTCCAACAAGGACTACAGACACCTAAATGCCTGCCTTGGTGGCTATATACAATCAGTTCATTTTCACCTCAGAACAAGCTCAACTCAACTAAAGGAAAGCTTTATAGCTTACACAAGGTCAGAGTCACAGGAGTCCAACCAAGGTTACTTAGCAAAAGCATGCCAGTTCTTCACTTGCCAGTCTACTAACAATGGATCTGTGTCTCAAAGTTGTTGTTGGGCACTGTGCCCCTACCCCGTCGGATCATGGTTTTGTTCCTATGGACTTGGACCTTTGTGTTGCCATGGTGAGTGGCTCAGCTCCTTATTGTTTCAAGGCTCCTGTAGGAGAGAAGGTTTTTTAGGATGGGAAAAAAGGCTAGAAGAAGAAGCATGGAGAAGTTAGAGGTAGGACAGGATTATTAGAGTAGAAACAGAACAATAAAGAGTGGGTGAAATAAAAGGCATTCTCCTCAGATTGTGTGTGAAGTTACTATAGAAATCATCTACCCCCTCCTTCACTCCTGAAAAGCACTTCACCTTTGAGACACTAGGGGCTGGAGCTGGTCTCTTAGGCCTTATATTTGACTCTCATCCAGGAACAAGAAAGCTGGAACCAGTCTGGTGGCAGAAATCCAAAGTTTCTTAAGATTTTTCAGAAGCTATGCAAATGTGATGCCATATGAGTCATTTTATTTCATCCTATTGTATGTGTGTGGAGGCTTTGCCTGTATGTATGTCTGTGTACCCACTCACACATCCATGGAGTCTTCAGAGGCCAGAGAGAGCATTGGATCCCTTGGAACTGGAGTTAAAGGCAGTGGCTTGGAGTTGAGTCAGGGTCTCTGGAAGAGATGCCAGAGCTCTAACTGCTAAGCTCTCTCGCTAGCCAGAGTAAAGTTATTGGAAATACAGAAGTGTAAATATCCTTCCACCAATGATCTGTGGAATGTGAGCTTTGGTCCTCACCAAAGTCAGATTCTCTACAGGAGCTGTACTTGTTCTTAACTACTGAAACATCCCTGCTGGCCCCTCATTCTTTAAGAAAATGGGGTAGGATCAACGGATGGCTCTGAGACTCAGAACACTGAACGCTCTTAAAGAGGACCCAAGTTGGATTGCTGTCATCCCCATCTGACTCACACCATCTTTCACTCAAGTTCTATGGGATTCAAGGTCTTTTTCTGGTTTCTGCAGAGACCAGACAGAAACACGATGCATGGTCATACATGCAGGCAAAAACACTCATATATTTAAACAATAAATAAGTAAATCCGCTTTTAAAGCAAAAAGAAGAGTAGCTGGATAGATGTCTCAGTGGCTAAGAGCACTCGTTGCTCTTCCAGGGGACCCAGTTTCATTTGTGCCCACATCAAACAGCTCACAACTGCATATAACTCCAGATCTAGGGAGAAAAGACATCTCCTCTTGTCTTGTTGGGTGCAGGCATTACACACATGAATACTGAGATGACGCAGTCTTGCCCCTCTGCCTACTACAAGAGTTCTAACAGCATGTATATGGGTTTCATTCCACACCTAAAAATTCTTCAGTTGCCTGTGGACACTACCTGGGGGACCCACCAATTCAGTTTTTCCTGACTCAGAAGTAACAAGAAAAGGCATAAACACTACCATTGCTGTAATTATAAACCTACTGGCCTGCCCTGTCACCTGGGTACCCTGTCCCATTAAGAGATAAACTTTGCCCACTCCCAATTACCTCCCTTCCCTCCAGCTGAGGCAAGCTCATCTCAAGCCTCATCTCCAACTCTCTTTCTTTCTCTCTCTCTGTCTCTGTCTCTGTCTCTGTCTCTCTCTCTCTCTCTCTCTCTCTCCCTCCATCCCTTTCTCTCCCACTCTCTCCATCCTTCTTCTGAAGAGGCAGCTTCTGCATATCCTTTCCCCCCTTCTTTCCTCTCCTTCCCTCTCTCTCTCTTTCTGTCATTCTTCCATAACTCCCTTACCCTTATACCCTTCCCAATATCCAGCAAATAAACTCTATACAAGCTCTCTCCACATGGCTGTCTTTCTCTCACATGCTGCAGCCCCCCCCCCCACAAGAGCAGAGGTACCACCCAGGGTCACACTGCCATAAATCATAACAACCATAATGAGGAAAATGTCAAAAACAGAACATGTCAAAAACAGAACATGTCAAAAACATGTTCTTTCTGAATGTAAAAACTATATCTCTGCCTCTGTCTCTATCTCTCTCCATGTCCCCACCCACTTCTCTTATGCCTACATTTTGAAAACAGATTCTCATGTATCACAAGCTATCTTTAAACACACTAAGTATACATCTAAACTCCATATCCTCCTTTCTCTACCTCCCGAGTATTGGAATTACAGGCATGCACTATCATACCCAGTTTTTACAGGACTTCCGGCAGCCTAGGCAGTCACTCTGCTAACTGACCTACACCTCCAGTCTGTGGCCATCTTCTTTTACACTGTAGAAACTGACTAGATTTGAGGTCACCTTAAAGGTAGGAATCCCTGAACTAAAGTGGCATGGGTTAGTTTGCTAAGGCTGTCACCACAAAGCACCACACACTGGGCGTCTTAAAACACAGCAAGTGATTTTGTCATAGGGTTGCTGGTGATTCAGATCATGATGATGGTCCTGGGGCTTCTCTTTGGCTTTCAGGTGGCCATCTGTGTCCTTCTATAGACATCTCTGTAAACTTACACAGTCCTGGTGTTTCTCTCCTATCAAAAGGTCACCACTTATATTGGATTAGGGTCCCACCCTTATGACTTCATTTATTTTTAATTAGTTCTTTAAACGCCCTAAATCTGAACAGTCACATTCTGAATGGAGTGGGAGTTCGGACTTTAACTTGAGAGTGAAGAAGACCCCAGTTTAGCAGAGAAGACAGGATTAAGCAAACAGTTGATGAGAGAAAATTCTAGAGGTGGACCTAAAGGAACAAGTGATCCTAAGGTGTGCCTGCAGTTCAAGAGCAAGGTCTTAGCTGCAGACTGTGTGTAGAGGGAGGTGTGACAGATGTCTACTCAGAAGATAAGAATGTCAGCAGATAAGAATGGTTTCTAAGATGAAAATAATATTTATTACACTGGAATCTGTGGTACGTGCTCTGCATCACTTATCTTGTCTAGTCTACTGAAATAAAAAAAATTCTGTCACTATTATGACTCTGAAGTCACAGGTGAAGTGACTGAGCCTCCTAAATCAAGGTCGCATCCAGTCACCACCGGTTCAGTTGTTGTGATCTGTGAGAACATCAAGTGCTTTTGACCATTCAGCTCTCTTCTCTAGGCCCACTAACACTAGTTTTTGTACAGCCTGCAGGCCAGGAATAGTTTTCTTGTCAGTTCATTTGTTTGTGTTTTTTTTCCTAAAGAGCAATAAAAGAAGAATAAAATATGGAATGTGGAATCCAATTGCTGTGTTATTAAATGATGTACTGTTGGCATATTATCTGTGTATTCATGCTGTAAAGCTGAGCTGAGGACCCTGAAGCCTACCAGGTATTAAATATTGACTTTCTCACCCTTGATTGAAAATACTCAGCTCTGGTTAAATGGCTTGTCTTGTCACCCAACTAGTGACCAACCCAGTCCAGGTTCTGAGAACTTTCACAGTTCCCAAAGGAAGTTGCCAGTAGTCTGTTTTCTGACAGGAGAATTGGTATCTCAAAAAGGGATTTCTCTAACCCAACACAGCCCAGGACCACTTCCTTTGGCTTTACCTATATTGAGCAAGTGCGGTCACACAAAGCAGAAGTCCTCCCTGGGACTTTCCTGCTTTTCTTCACCCTCTAAACTCTGCTGTATACACGCACGCCTTTGCAATTTCACAGGTGCTGTGTGGTAATCACAGGTTATTGAGCGGCAAAGAGCAAAGTTGCCCTGTGCTTCAGTAAGAGATGTGGTGGGCTGTGAAAGATCTGTTGGGGGACTCCATCAAACCTCTTACATGGAGAGCAATCAGACTTCAAATGACCTCACAGTCTGTTCAACAGTTGCTCTCTACTTATCCCCTTTCTTGTTTTCTCTTGAGATTTGGTTTCTTCACTATGTAAAGTGATGTCCTTTGTTATGCCAAGATCATGAAGTCCCCCCGCCCCCCCAAACCAACTAGGAGACAGAGTCCTGTATGTAAAAACAAAGAGCCTTTATTTTTACATAAGTCTGCAAACACAGACTCTCCATGTGTCCAATCTACTGGAGTGATCAGAGAGACCCAAGCTCCCTTAGGTTTGGGATTTTGTAGTAGCAAAGGTTGGAGTGAGGGATTTCTAAGGATCAGGACCCCTGATTAGCTGACATTTGTCTAGGGGTGTCCTGATGAAAAGTGATGGGTGTGTGCTGGCCGGTGATCCTATCTACAATGGTTGGAACATTAGAAATTTCCTTTGGACAGTCTGCTCCTGCGTGGTGCCTGGGTAATCTCAGTTTGTGGTCTTTCTTGGAACTAAGTATTGCCTTAGGGTAAACTACTGAGACCCAGGCCTCTATTGAACTTGTCATGGCTGGGTCCTACATCCTTTACCACTCAATTCCTTGAGAGTTCCTTGTGACTTTGTATAACTTCACTTGCATGCTCCATCAATTGTGTAGTGTAGCAATATTTTTCCTACTGAGCTATTCCACTCTGGAGAGAGGATCCTTGAGGTTCTAGGCATTTAAAAGTTAAAGTATATCCCCCTAGGAACAACATGTTGTCAGGGAACACAGAAACTTACAAAATATATAGGATCTTCTACAAGATTAAGAAAGTAGTAAACAAATGCTTGGAAGAAGAGAAGAGGCAAAGTTGCCTGGAGGATGCTCTCAGACTAACCACCCTGCCTTTGGGAGAGTCTTCCAACCTGACGAGTTGCCTGCAAGTTCTGCTGCAGAGAGCTCCAGGTTGGCTGTTTCTTCACTGCCATTCAGGCTGAGGTGGGCTTTTGGTGATGCAACAGCCTTTGAGTCATCCTGGTCCCTGTAAATAAATACTCACACATGTATACTTTTGTAAATATCCCCATTGAGGTCAAGTTGAACCTGTCATGTTTCTTACGTTTCTTTGTCCCCGGTGTCCTGTCTGGGGTGAATAAACATCTTTTGATGCTCTTCCAGAAAAAGTCAACACCTTTATACCTTGGAAACTTCTAAAGAGTGTCTGTTATGAATGATCAAAGTGATTTGGTAGAAGTGTAGGCTCTTATGGAACTGATCTTGGCGACTGTGGTTAAGTGTTGAATGTGTGGGTATCTCTGATTGTCTAAATTATTCACATTAATCTTCTTTTCTCTGAGTCTCTCATTTCTATTTCTCTCCCTCCATCTCTGCCTTTCACTCTTTCCCGTAGCCTCCTCCTCTTTCCCATTGCTGAAAAGGTTTCTGAATACCCAGATTCCTTCACCTTTGATATAAAGAAGATTGGACCATCTATATCCCACCAATGAGGAAGTAGAAAAAGGGTTTCTGGCTCTTGAGCATCTAAGAAAAATCCAGTCCAGTCACCAAATACTTCTGAGGAAAAAATGTGATTTGGGTATTGTGTTACGGTCAATGCAAATCACAGGAAGCCCTGGTTTCCTGTTTCCCGTTTCCCAATTCCTTTTTTGCTCTGTTACCCCTTCCCTGTTCCTTTGTATATTTTCTGTTGGGCCATTGGAGACAGGCCACTCTCTCTAGGAGATCAGGCTTAGAGCTGTCTGGAAGAAGGCCCACAGCTGTTGGAAAGTACAGGTGAGAAAACTTTGCCTGAGGGTCTGCACAACTTGGTGAGGTTGTATTCAGCTGATTGGTGACAGAGTTTGGTCTGTGTAATAGAGGACTGGGGATGCAGTTTTGTAGATAGAGTGCTTGCCTAACAAGCACTGAGGTTTCTCTCTACTACCACATAAACCAGACACAGTGGCACACTCATGCCATCTAAATACTGGAGTTGTAGATTCAAGAGAAGCAGAAGTCTAAGGTTATCTTTGGCTTCTTATAGTAAGTTCAAGGTCAGCCTGGACTACATGATGGCCTGTCTAAAAAGGTAAAAGAAAAAGGAAAGGAAAAAATAATTTCAATTGTAGTGAAATATAAGATAAAGAGGTAAATGCAAGAATATATATCACTCAGATGTTTTGTTGCAAAAGAAAGTCAAAGGCATGGTTGAGATACAAAAGGTGTTATAAAATGAATGATAACTTGTAATAAAGAGCATATTGATGTGCTCATTTGTTGGAAGGAATCAAGAAAAAGTGTTGAATTTGCACTAGTGAGGGATAGCACTCCAAGAGAAAAGTAAGTTGTCACTCATTTGAGGAATGAATAGAGGGAAGGTCTGAGGCTAGGAAACTGGTCTTCTGGTTATATGTGGGGCCACAGAAGGTCTTTCAGGGGTGTGGAGGCAGTGGCTTTGCTGGAGGATGAAGAGAAGCATGGTCTGTTTGGGTTGGTGGAGAAAAGGCTCAAAGCTTTAGCCACAAGACAGGAGGAACAAAATTGTTCTTATAAGTCATAGGAATTTCACAGAAAAGGGAATATAAGAGAGCAGTGATGAGCCTGCAAGAAGACAGGCCCCACATGCTTCATGGATTCTGTTGCAGAATTTGCCTCTGCCTCCTCTGGAACTACTAATTTTGGTTGTTTTTCTACTTAGTCAAGTTCAGCTTTATCAGATTCTGAAGAAGGTGATACCATGATTGGCAGGTTTAAAGGCTTCCCTAAACATTGGCCAACAACATCCAAACCACATTCTTCTCTCACCAACCATAGGTGGGATCATTTCTCATTCTTCTTCTGCTCTTGCATGTTCTGACCTGTCACTGCAAAATCTTTCTTGTTCATTTTGTAATGCTCTTGATTGTTGCCTCAGAGATTCTTGAGAACAAACAGCACTCAGCCCAATTTGATGGTTGGTAGTTGGTGGAATGTGGGGAAAGAGGAGAGACTTCTAAATCATTTCTCGAAGAGTCAAGCATTGAGATTCAATAATAATGTGAGCTATAAGTGTGACTGTAGGCTCTCATGTGGGTGCTTTAAAGAAATTAAGAGAATTGCAGGACTGATGTTGTAGCTCAACAGGAAGAGTGTGTCTAGCATATAAGCTCTGCATTCAAAACCCAGTATCACGAAAACTGAAGATTGTGCATACCGACAATACCAGAATTTGGGAGGTAGGAGAATGAGGACCAGAAGTTTAAGACTATACATTTGGGATGCATGGGACCATTCTCAAAAGACAAAACCAAAACAGATAAAGAAAAGAAGGATGAGGAGAGTAGAAGAAAAATGAGGTCTCTCTGGGCTTGATAGCACACATCTGTATTCCTACCACTGTGGAAGCAGAGACATAGGACCATTATAAGTTCAAAGCCAGCCTGTTCTGTACAGAAAGTTCCAGGTCAATTAGGGATACAAAAGAACTTAGGTGAAACAAGAGGAGGGGAAGGAAGAGGGAGAAATGGAGGAAGGAGGAAAACAGAGGAGATGGGAAGGGATTAATTTTAATCCACTATTTGTTCACCAACTATATAAACTTATCTAATCAGATTATCACCTGTGCATGTAGTCAAGAACTGCAAACATTATTAATGAGGCATCACAAGCTGCTTCCTCCATAGACTTTCAAACCTGAGGGTCACTGTTGCTCTTTCCCTTCCCAAATTGAAGTTGATACTATGGTAGTCAGCCCCTGTTCCAACAAAGGTAGTGTGGCAGAGCAGGGTCAGAAAAAGGCATTTGCTGAAATTTCAGACTGAGAGACTGAGTGACTATACGAAGCTAATTTTATGTTTCAGGTCTTTTTTTCATTTTTACAAATGTAAATGATAAAAAGAGTAGAACTTCTGACTGAAGAGATTGCTCACTCAATGAAGTCAATGAGGACCTATCTTCAGACCACCAGCACCCACTTAAAGGCCAGGTGCAGGAATGTGGGCCTTCAGCTTCAGCAATAGGAGACAGGAGAGGAGAGGGTCAAATACCTGGAACACATTGGCCAATCAGTGTAGCTCTAAGTTTAGTGAAAGACTTGGTCTCAAAAACATAAGGTAAAGAGTAATCAAGGAAGACATCAGACATTGACCTCTGACCTCTGCATACATGTTCACATGCACACGCACACACACACACACACACACACACACACACACACACACACACACATCTGTCATTATTCAGTAAATTCTACTTGTCAATCACCGACTCACATCCAAGGCTATTAACTTATTTACCCCTCGCCCCCATTTAAGGAAGTCTACAGCTAATATTAGGGAGTCCTTTTGACATCAGCAATTCTTTGTAGACTTAATCCAGTGAAATTCTATACCTACCACATATTGGAACTCAAATTTCTCTCTTGTCCCTTCCCACCCTCGAGCATCTTGAGATCTCATATACAAAAAGAACATTATTTCCCTCCTCCAAGGGTACTCTTAGAGAAGTGGCTGGAGAGACAACTCAATGGCTAAGAGTGCTTGCTGCTCTTGGAAAGGACCTGAGTCTCGTTCTGAGCACTTAAGCCAGGCAGGTAGCAACTGGGACCCATCATTTCTGGCCTTTTCGGGCATCTGCATTCATGCACATATTCACCCACTGATATTCACATATATCTAATTAGAAAATAATTTTAAATTGATTTTTTAAAGCTAATTTTAATTGGTTACCCAATACCAAATGATTTCCCTTGGAAACATACATTCAAGTAACAACATAGAGACTGAGCAGGTTCTATTTAATGCTATGTGTATTTGTGTGTGGGTGTGTGGGTATGGTGTAACAACAACTAATAAAAAAAAGAGGCCATGCAATTGAAAAAGAGCAGGGAAGGGTGGGAGAGCATATGGGACAGATGGTTTGGAGGGAGGAAAAGGAAGACGGAAAATAATAAAATTATATTATAATTTCAAATATAAAAGAAACACTATAAAAGAGACAATTTCAGAGATGTCACCAGAAGCCAATACTCATGTAAATGTCTCCTCTAAGCAGAAGAGAGGTGTCTCTACTGAAGCCCTAGGAAGGAAGAAGGTAGGTGTATAATGAAGTGCTTTTACAGAGTGATAGGTTTGTGACTGTCTTTCTGGGCCACTGAAGCTGTCTTCTGACAGTTCCCTGATGTCCATACACCAAATTTTCTTTGTTTTGGTAAAATCCATGTAACAAAAGTCCACTTGATTTTTTTGTTGTTGTTGTTGCTGTTGCTGCTTGCATGAAAAAGCCACAAGCCTCGGTTTTTGAGACAAGGTGTTTCATTGAACCTGAGGGTCACACACCCAGTTTGGCTGCCCTAAGGAGGTTCCTGTCTGTGCTACTCCACCACTGAGAATTTTAGACAGGCAAATGCCACCTTACCAGTTTTACATGTAGGCTGGGCATCCACACTGACATTCTCACACTTTTTTAACCAAGCAATTTCTTCAGCCCCTTGTTTGTTTCCTGAGACGACGTCTTGCCATGCCTTTCAGTCTGGTCTTAAACTCACTATGCAGCCCTTACTAACCACAGAGTCAAGATCTTTCTGCCCTGGTCTCCCAAGAGCTGAGGTGACAAGTGTACATCCCCACCACACCCAGTTTAAACTTTACCACTTGAAAATTAAATGTCATTAAGCGCATTTAAAATGTTTTGCAACCATTCCCCTATCTAATTCTAGAATTATTGCATCACTCAAAGAAAAACAAATTCCATACCCTTTGAGCAGTAATTCTTCTCACACCCTTCTTCAGGCCTCTGTATCCACTAACATGCTGCTTCTTGTATACTTACCTATTCTGGATATTTGTTATAATCTGAATAATGTATAATATGACATTTCATGTCTGGATTCTTTTGTGCTATACCTTTAAAGCATACCTGTCATACTGTGTGCTAGTTCTTCATTATTTTGGTTTGCTTTTTGAGAGAGGCTCGTTGTATATCATATGGAATACAGGCCTTAAACTTAATAATCCTCTTCCCACTGAGCAATTGCCACAATCAGATTGTCCTGAAGACCAGTTGTGTGGCATTTTCTTGAATTGATATAGGACGGCTGGAGAGATGGCTCAGAGGTTAAGAGTACTGGTTGTTATTCCAGAGGTCTTGAGTTCAATTCCCAGCATCCACATGGTGGATCTATAATGAGATCTGGTGTCCTCTTCTGGCATGCAGGCATACATGCAGGCAGAACACTCAATACATAATAAATAAATCTTTTAAAAATTTGGTGTAGCCAGGCATTGGTAGCACACGCCTTTAATCCTAGCACGTGGGAGGCAGAGGCAGTTGGATCTCTGTGAGTTCGAGGCCAGCCTGGTCTACAAGAGCTAGTTCCAGGACAGGTACTAAAGCTACAGAGAGAAACCCTGTCTCAAAAAAAATTGATGTAGGAGGACTCAGCTTACTGTGTGTGGTGCTATCCTTGAGTGGATGGTCCTCTTTTATACTAGAAAGCATGCTGAAGAATCAACAAGATCAAGCCAGAAGACAGTACTCCTCCACGGCCTCTGTTTCAGCTACTGCCTCCAGCTTCCTGCCCTGACTTTCCTTCATTATGGAGTATAAAATATTTACTGAAATAAAGTCTTTTCTTCACAAATTGTTGTTGGAAGGCAAACTAGGTCAGATTGTCTTTATATTCTAGCTATAAAGAGAAACACAGCTATGAAATGTGTACACAACTCATGCTTGAACACGTTTTTTAACCATAACTTTTACTTATTCTTCAACAGCTGCATACACAATCGCCTTCACACTCTTGCCCTTATAACACCACTCAGCACACAGCCCTCTGCCATGTCCTCTTTTTCTGATTTTAATAGTCCAATGAGGGGTGCCTGCTGGAATATTGACCCATCCTGTTGGCTTGATTTTGTACTGAAGTGTTGAACACAAATTTTATCTACATCCAGTTTGGAGGGTTGTCCCCCCACCCCTTGTAAGTTAAGGATCTACATCAGCCAAGTAGGTGCCTTGGAGCAGAAGGCATATTAACAATTGTCGAAACATAGGCACTACCTTCCCCTATCTGGTAAGAGGTTAACAACAGCCAGGCAGTGGTGGCACATGTCTTTAATTCAGTACCTGGGAGATAGAGGCAGGTGGATCTTTGTGAGTTGGAGGCCATCCTGGTTTACAGAGCTAGTTCCAAGACAGCCAAGGCTACACAAAAAAAAATCCTATCTTGAAAAACAAAAAAAAAAACAAACAAACAAAAAAAGGAGGTTAACAACATGGGTAAGCATGTCAGGCAGTGGAAGCTTGCTCTAGCTTGGGTGTGAGGGGCTCAGAGGGAAAATAGATTCAGTACAATAAAGGCAAGGAAAACTGCCTTTCTTGGCATTTTCAAAAATAGATACTGAAGTGATAGCTCAGTGGTTAAACTGCTAACATACAAATGTGAAGGCCAGAGTTTGGATCCCCAAAAAACATGTAATGTCATCTGGGCATAGTGGTTTACCTATAATTCCAGTCTCAGAAGGTGGAGAGAGCCAATCCCCAGAGTAATCTGCCTACCAAGGTTAGCCATTGCTATGAGTGCTGGGTTAAACTGAGAGACCCTGTCTCAATGAATAAGGGGGAAGAGTGGTAAAGGAAGATACCTGCCATCAACCTCAGGGTGCCACATAGGTGTGCACATATGCACTAATGCATGTGAAGAGAACGTTCACTCACGGTAAATGAAAAGAAAACTAAAGCCAGACCTGGTGGCAGACTCCCTTCATCCCAGCAAGCAGAAAAGGGCAGGCAGATTTCTATGAGATTGCAGCCACTTTTGTCTATAGAGAGAGTTCTAGGCTAGAAAAGGCTGTGTACTGAGACTCTGTCTCAAGAAGAAAAGAAAAAGTTAAATAAATAAATAGATAGATAGATAAATAAATAAATAAATAAATAAGCAAACAAATATCCCTGTTTCTTAATGTTCTAGGTGTGAACAAGATGGACTCCAACATCTCTCTCCTCATGAATATGTCTGCAGGGAACTCCATGAATATGTCTGCAAGGATCCAGTCAGTATCTGCGGGTCATATTGCTCTAAATGTCTTCTCATATTTGATGCTTGCGGTCACCTTTGTCCTTGGCGTGCTGGGCAACGGGCTCGTGATTTGGGTGGCCGGCTTCCGCATGGTACGCACAGTCACCACCATCTCTTACTTGAACTTGGCCGTTGCGGACTTCTGCTTCACCTCCACTTTGCCATTTTTTATTGCCTCCAAGGCCATGGGAGGGCAGTGGATATTTGGTTGGTTTATGTGCAAGTTCATATTTACCATAGTCGACATAAACCTGTTTGGAAGTGTCTTCCTGATCGCCCTGATAGCACTAGACCGCTGTATTTGTGTCCTGCATCCGGTCTGGGCTCAGAACCACAGAACCGTGAGCCTGGCCAAGAAAGTAATCATTGGACCCTGGATTTGTGCTTTTCTCCTTACCTTGCCAGTTATCATTCGTGTGACCACAGTTCCTAATAAACTTGGGCCAGGAAAAACAGCCTGCACTTTTGACTTCTCCCCCTGGACCGAAGACCCTGTAGAGAAGAAGAAGGTGGACATCACCATGTTTACCGTTAGAGGGATCATCAGGTTCATCATTGGGTTCAGCACACCCATGTCCATTGTAGCCATTTGCTATGGGCTCATAGCCATTAAAATGCACAGGCAAGGCCTGATCAAATCCAGCCGTCCCCTGCGGGTCCTCTCTTTTGTAGTGGCTGCCTTTTTCCTCTGTTGGTGCCCATATCAAGTAGTGGCCCTCATAGCCACAATCAGAATCCGTGAACGCTGGAGTGGTATGAGTCCAAACCTCATAGTTGCAGTGAACGTCACAAGCGCTTTGGCTTTCTTTAACAGCTGCCTCAACCCAATACTCTACGTCTTCATGGGCCAGGACTTCAGAGAGAAACTAATCCACTCCCTGCCGGCTAGTCTAGAGAGGGCTCTGAGCGAGGACTCAGCCCAGACCAGTGACACAGGCACCAACTTGGGCAACAACTCCTCTCTACCTTCTGAAGACAATGTACAGGCAGTGTGAAGAGAGGACTCCAACATCAAGCTTTATCTGCTTTGAGTTCCCATGTGCTTTGTATAGACATTCCCTGTTGTCCTATACACTCATTAGAAAAACTTGAGATGAATTTTTGGACTTTTATTATCTCAACCCAAGATGGTCAATAAAGAGAAAAGGCAAAAAGAACATACATTTTCTTGTTAGTCTGAGATACTTATAAATGACAGCTAGTGCTGTAATGTTGTTACTAATACTATCCACCTCTAGTCCCTTCACAGGCTGTAAACCCACAAATTCTCCTAAGTGTCCTTCTGTGGCTAATGCGTGTATGTTTACTTTAGAAAATGAAGGAAGAAGGGGAAAGACTCCTAACTCTTGAACTGCACAATTTCCTGATCTCTTGCATTGAAATATTTGAAATAATTGAAATATCATGTCACTTGCCCTCATAAGATCAATGCTTTCCCTCATGGCTTTCAGTGTAGCTACAACGAAATTAGTCCAGTTTGTGCAGTATCTGGTATCTGAGGTACCTGCTCCAAGGTGAATGAACCCAGAATGGTACTCCACATTTTACTGTCAGCAACATGAATAAGTGCCGCCCAGTACCCACCACCATCCCACCACCATGCTCCCCACCACACACCTGGGCTTGTCATTTGAGTTCTTTTGATCTTGACCACTCTTCCTTGAGGAAGATGAAACCTAAAAATAGTTTCCTGCTAGATAAGGATTTTCAACATTCATTTCAATGTTTTGCAACCATTAGTAACTTCTCCTTTGAAAAATCTGTCTTCTCTATTGCCTGTTTGGTTGCTTTCTTGATGCTAGCTTTTTATTTTTATTTTATTTATTTTATTTTTTAGTCTTTGAATGTGTTAGATACTAATCTGCTGTCAGATGTCCAGTTGATAGCGATGTTTTCCATTCTGTAGACTGCTTCTGTATTGAGTGCTAGTATTCTTCGCTGTATAAAAGTTTTTAGTGACATTGGGTCCCATTTATTTATTGTTGATCTCAACACCTGTACTTTAAGGTCCTATTTTAAAAAGTCTTTCCTATGCCAATGAGTTCAAATGTATTCCTTGCTTTTTCCTGTATCAGATTCAGGGCACCAAGTCTCATGTTGCAGTCCTTGATCCATTTGGAGCTGAGTTTTGTGCAGAGTGAGAATAAGGAATCATTTTTCTTCTACATGTGGCTATCAAGGTTAGCCAGCACCATTTGTTGAAGATGCAGTCAACTACAGTGATTATTGTGGGAGTGTGGTCTTGTGTCTAGATCCGCAGTTCAGTTTTAGTGATCAATGAGTTTGCTTTGAGGCCAGTGACATGCTGTTTTTATGAGATCTATACAGATCTGCAGCACATTTATATAGTGCTAGGAGGTGACATGCATGCTACTAGAAAAGGAATCAGCAGGCTTATCCATTGGTGAACACTGAGAGCTCCAATAACAACCATCCTGACAAGTCATATCCATTGGCACAATACTGGCATAAACATCATGAGATTAACCAGCAACATTTTTATTGGATTTAAAGCCCACGAAAAAAATCAAAACCCATATCTGCCTCCATGATCAGAGCCATGAGCCTCTGACTAGAGAGGTTATAGGCCCTAGTGAAAAGTCTTCAACTGCTATTTTAACTAGACATAGTGTTAACTAACTAGTTCTGACTGTCATTCTACACATAGAGTAGTGCATCTCTCGGCTCTCATCAGAGAAGGTTCATTTTCCTGGAGATAATAAGGAATACAGAGATCCGCAGTTGGTTAAGATGTAGAGAACAAGAGACTAATGAATGCTCAATCCCAAATGGAAAATGTATATCACACGCAACCCTCCCAGGGTTTAGGGATCATTGTGAAACAGAGATTGTGTTAGGGAACAAAAAGATTGTAAGAGTCAGAGGTGGCAGTTGTCTACAAGGAAATAGTATTTTCTGGGTATGACAGGGCAGTTGCACATACAAAGCTACAGGGTTTATGACAGTGTGAACAATGCCCATGCAAGCTAAAGCCAAACCAAATCTCAGTATGGAAAAGAGAGGTGAGCATGAAGTGCCACTTCTAACTGAGGAGCTATTGACAATTGGAAGATTGTAGGAGTGTCTTTTTTTTTTAAGGTATAGTCTCAAGAAGATCAACCATGCTCCACTGGATGGCCACATATCACAGAGTATGTGATTTATTATATTTATTAGATGGGCTTTTTAAAAAAGAAATAAGAGGGGGCTGGAGAGATAGCTGAGCAGTTAAGAGCACTGGCTGTTCTTCCAGAGGACCTTCGTTCAGATTCCAGCACCCATATGCCAACTCACAACTGTCTGTAACTCCAGTTCCAGAGGATATGATACGTCCACACCAATGTACATAAAATAAATTTAAATAAATTATTTTTTAAAAAGGAAATAAAAGGATGCAAAGCTAAGTAGAGAGTGGGAGGGAAGGAAAGAGAAAGGAAGGGAGAGAAGTTCTGGGAAGAGTTAAATGATAAGATTAATATGCAAAGCATATTGTATGAAATTCTCAAAGAACTAACAAAGAGATGGGAAAAATAAAATTTTCAATGAATGAAAAAAATCTGAGGAAGTTCTTGATTTGCAACCAAGTCAGACAGATGTGTAAGTAACTCTGTGAAAGCCCATTTGGGGGGAGGGGGAGAACAGGGTCTCATAATTCGATGTAAAAGATGACGTATAACTTCTGTGTGCTTCCGTGCGTGCATGCTTGCATGTCTGTGTCTGTGCGTGTCTGTGTCTAAGTCGGATCATGCATCTGGACACCAGATGTCAATATCAGAAATGTTCCTCTTTCACTCTTTGCCTTATTTTGAGAATGATTTCCTCAGTGAATCCAGAGATTAACAATTTACTAGACCAGTGCACTCTGGAGTTCTGCTTGTCTTGGCCATCTCTAGGTCTGGCATCATGCATCATGGGTGTGCACTGTTCTTACCTTTTAAAGACTTTCTGGAGATTTGAAATCAGGTCCTCGTGTTTCCATAGCAAGCACTTTACCTCCTGAGCCTTTCATCTCCCTCTGTCCATGAGCAATTCATCCTGTCTGCATGTTAGGATTAAAAACACATCACCACACCTGGTTTGTGTGGTGCTGGGGATGGAATGCAGAGTTTCCTATCAGGAAGCAGGCTACTAAAAGACGGATCCCTAGCCCAAGACTACTGAGCTGTTAACTCAGTAATTAGCATCTCTAGGCTGCCCTAACCCAGGGTTCATTATCAAAATTGAAACAAATAGTACAGCTCTGTGAAGGTACACACACACGCACACACACACGCACACACACACACACACACACACACACACACACACAAAGAAGAATTGTTTAGGACATACATCTGTTTACACAAGTGCTATAAATAAATAGGATTTTCCCTTTAGTCCCCATCTCAGGATAATAAAACAACTGCTAAGGTGAAGAATATCATGAGAAAGGGAGCTTGGTTATGGTGAACTCAGAATGTAAAGAGATTAGGACTGAGGGGAATGGGTGGGACCTTAGTTCCATGTGTTCTGTCTTAACCACTAGCTGTACTGACAAAGTGAAACCACATCCCTTGCTATTTGAAAATCAGACAGAAACCTACTTCCTATTACTCAAGTAGCCCCACACCCACTTCCCCCCTTTTTTCCTCATTTCTGTTCAGAAATCCCTGAAGATTGAGACACACTCTACAGATGACCACATCCCAGAGAAACCCCAGAGTTAGATCAGGAGGAGAAAGTCTGTGTCTGACATATATATTTCTAGAATAGATAATTAGAATGGCTTGAAGAGCTGAGGGAAGAGAGAAGTCCAGACTCCTGGAATTCAGGGCTTCATCTCTCTGAACTTCTGTCTTCTGGTTTGTAAAATAAGTGATTGACCTGTAGGCAGGTCTGCAGGGCATTTTCTTAACTGTGGGAGGGCCCAGCCCACTATGTGCTGTGCCACCCCTGGGCAAGTAGTGTTGGACTCTATAGCAGGCAAGCCATTCAGCTGGAGAGACAGATTAGTGCTCTTGCAGAGGACCTGAGTTATATTTCCAGCAACCACTTGGTGATACACAAACTTCTGTAACTCCAGTTCCAGGAATTCCACTGACTCATCCTGGCCTCCTCAGGTACCAAGCACACGCATGTGATGTACATACACAAAGCACTCATATTCATAAAATTAAATGAGTAAATTTTTAAAGAAGAAGAAGAGGCGATGACAAGCTGAGTAAGCCATGTGAAACAAGCGGGCTAGTAAGCAGCATTTCTTCATGGTCTGTGCCTTTGTTTCTGCCTCCAGATTCCTGCCTTGAGCTTTGGTCCTGAACTATTTCCCTTCATGGTGAATTAAAATTTATAAGAAGGTGGTTCTATAGAAATCAACTATAACAAAGAGTTTACTGCCAATCCCTCCCAGACAAGATTGCATGATACAAAAACAAAAAGTCATTGTTTTACTAGATGGAGGAGTAAATTGTAACAATGTTAGCTACTGTGGACATGCCTCGCAGACATCAAGTTATGAAAGACACCAGGAATAAACATAGATATTCTAGGTAGTTCCACCTACATAATGTTGAAAAAATAAGGAAGATAGGGGTCTACAAGATGGCTCAGTAGGGAAGGGTGCTTGCTGCCAAGCCTTCCATCCTGAGTTCAATCCCAGGAACTCACAAGGTTGAAAAACAGAACTGACTCTTAAAAGTTCTTCTCTAACCTCTGTACACACATTGTGACATACACACACACACACAAATAAATATCAAAAAAAAAGGAGATAAATGACACATGCTCTGTCTGGCTTTTGGGGGTTTTGTTTGTTTGTTTGTTTGTTTATGTTTTATGCTTCATGTTTTCTGGTTATTTAGTTGCTTTTCTTGTTTTTGTTTTTGTTGATGTGTTGGGACTGGGGGGTCAGTACAGAAAATGAAAATTGGTCTCTGTGGTTGATGAACAAAATGGCCTACTCTCTATAATCAGTCACACCCCTAGACCCACATTGTGGATTCCAGGCAGGGATTCTAACATTGAGCCACCTCAGCCCCTCATTGGGAGATTCTAGGTAGTAGCCCAATCATCACATCATGTCCCAGCCCTTCACTTAGGATATATAGGAATTTTTTCTGCTACTGGGCTACATTTCCCACCCTCCTTATATTTTCATTTTATAACTAACTAATTAATTAATTGGTCTTTGGTGGTGGGGTCTCTTTATGTAGCCCTGGCTTTCCTGGAGATAACTAGGTAGACCATGCTGTCCTTGAACTCACAGAGATTGTCCTGATTTTGCCAGTCAAGGGTTAGGATTAAAAGTAAGTACCACCATACCTGGCTCCAGCCCCCCTTTTTTTATTTTTTATTTTCTGGTAGGATCTCACTAAGTTGTTTAGTATAGCTTTGAACTCATTCTGTAGTGCACACTGGCCAGAATTTCCTATCCTTCTTCCTCAGCTGCCTAAACATCTGCAGGCCTTGCACCAGGGAAACACATATCAAGTATAGATGAGACAATATTTACACTTAAAGTGGGGACTAAGAAGGGTCCTCTTCTACCTGACCCAGAGCTGTTACACGGCATGTTAACACAGGTATGTTAAGACAGACATGTTAGCATGTGATGTGGGATTCCCCTCTGTATGCTGTAAATATGTTTTGTTTTATTACCATTGGTTAATAAAGAAGCTACTTTGGCCAGTGAGTCAGGCATATTTCTAGTTAGCTCTTCCATCTTGAATTAACCCATTTCTATTAATCTATGTATCATCATGAGGCTATGACCTACTGGTAAGGTTCCAGTGGCATCTTTCTCCTTCAGCAGGTACATGGTGTTTCCTTGACTCCACCTTCTAACATGGGCATGTTAACACAGGCTTGTTAACTCTGTGAACATTTAAGAAATCCTGGGAAGTGGGTGGGGAAGGAAGAAGGAGAACTGGGGTTAGTACGTAAAATGAAAAATAATTTTTTAATAAACAACAGGCTTGTGCCCCATAAATAAATAAGTAAATAAACAAATAAGTGTATTCTCAACTTCTTTGGAGCAGTGGTTTTTCTTTACAAATATAAGACTACATTCAGTAACAGCACTTTTTATTCTCCCGGGATGTTCTGTTTTATCATTGGAGACCACAAACTGTCAGTAACAACTAAACAATTCATCTCTAATAAGAAAAATGGACAAACAAAAATTCTATGTGCTAAGTACATTTTCTGTGTACAATGTACTTCAATTTTTATATTTACTTATTTATTCATTTGTTCATTTACTTTACTAAGAATAGAGGGACAGAAAGGGCAAAGATGAGAGGATGGGAGAAAACAGAAATAAGCAGAGAAGGTGGAAGAGATAATTTTTTGGCATGTAGGAAATGAAGGCTGGTTTTTACAATTATTTTGCACCTGAGAAGGTAAAGTGGGATGAGACGGCACAGCGATCAGGAAAATCACCGAAAAATCATTTCTAGGAGTTGTGATGTTTTAGCAGGTACCAAGCCTGGCAACCCAAGCTCCATCCCGAGAATCCCTGGAAAGAGAGGACTAATTCCTTTAAGTTATCCTCTATGGCATAGTGTCCACTGTGGTACAGCATGTACCAACACACAAATAAACAACAACAACAAAGAAAATATAAAATCACTTCCCATCCTTCCCTACCCCCACCTTCATCTGAAAATCCAGAGGCACAGAGTGGAAGACGCCAGCTGTTAAGACATGAACATCTGGAGACTAAGTATAGCTGTGCCAGGTATTTGAGATATTCGGTGTGCACCTCAGGTACAGATGTTACATCTGACAAATTTACTTTAGCACCCTATTATTTCCATGGATGGTGGGTGGCTTTCCTGATAGGTTTCTATACCCCGATAATAGGTTTCGCTGATGATGCAGTAAGTAGATCAGTGCCAAATATATGATATGATATGATATGATATGATATGATATGATATGATATGATATGATATGCCAGGTATATTTGAGCAAAGCACTCCTGGGTGACTCTCCAGTCCCAGAGATGAGGTGGGAGAAGGGGACAGGAGAAAAATCACCTGGCCTCTCTGAAGGAATGGGCTTAAAGATCCCTTAGGTGTCGCGTGATGACACATCCTCCACAAACTGGATTTGTGTCCTATCAAGGCAGGGTCTTGAGCAGCTAGCAGCCTTAGGGGATGAGCCATTGCCACCAGGAATGGACTGGCCAAGAACTGGACTCCCTGTGGCTTTTCTGGGAGGGCCAGATTTGCAGAGGGAGGAATGGCAATCAGGAATGACCTGGAGAGTCCAGCTGAACACTTTCTACCTTCCATATCACAGAAATGGCAGTGCGTTCATCTCTGGGTATCAGACATGAAAAGAACCCAAATTTCTCTTTCTTACACGTATACCGGGAGTCCATCCCCAGTGAGGTTCTGTGATGGGTCACAGCAGGTTGCAAAGACATTGTTGTTACAATTTCAACAATTTTATGTTTCTCCTCTCTGCCTACCCCCTACTTTGTCCTTGTATTCTCAGTAAAACCTCTGAGGTATAATATGCATATAAAATGTTGCTCCTATTATTTATATATTGCTCAATGAGATAACTGAAATAAACACAAGGCAGCTATATTAGGCCACCAGGCTCAGAGAACACTGCAGAAGAGTGGGGGCTGAAAGAACATTGGAGCTGAAAGATGGGGAGGACTGCTGGGAAATGCTGTTTTCTGGATATGACTTGGCTGCTGCACTATGAACTCACAGCAGTTATATTTATATACACTAGATCTACAGATGATAATGTCAATTAAAATTTCCAATATGGAAAAAAAAATCCAGCATGGAGTAGGGAACGAGCTCCTGAGGCCACACCACAACAGAGAAGTTATTGGCAATAGATAGCTGCTGAGGAATGGAGAGTCATTTTCCTTTCTCTTTACCTTTAAATATTTTATTTTATGTACCTGAATATTTTCTGCATGTGTATCTGTGCACCATGAGCATGGTCGGTGCCCACAGAAGTCAGAGGGTGGCATTGGATTTCTTAAAACTGGATTTGCATATAGTTTTCAGCAGTCATAGGGGTGCTAGAAATCAAATTCGGGTCTTCTGAAAAAAATGACAGTGCTCTTAACTGCAGGGTCATCTCCCTATTCCTGAGTTATGTGGTTTAATATTTGTGGTTTGATATTCTGACATGGTTGTTGGCCGTAGCATTATAAAAATTAATGTTGAATCTGCAGATAATACTAAGTTGGTAGAGTGTTTACTTAACATTCACAAATCCCCAAATTTCATCCCCAGTATCAAATAAACTAGGCATGGTAGTGTATGTCTGTCATTCCAGCATCCAGGAGAAATCAGTTCAAGATAATTCCCAGCTACATAGAGAGATCTAGGCCACCCTGGGCTACATGAAAACCACTTTCAAGTGAAAAAAGAAAAGGAGAGAAGAAAGAAAGGGAAAAGAGAGAAGAGAGTGGGGAAATGAGGGGATGAAAAGGGAAAAGCTGGGGAAAAGAGAAACTTCATAAATTTTCTAAGAAACTCTCTCCCTCCCTCCCTCCCTCCTTTCCTCCCCTTTCTCTTTTTCCTCTCTCCTTCCCCTCTCCCTTTCTCTTGTCTCTCTCTTCTTCCCTCCCTTGCTCTCTCTCTCCCCCACCTCTAGAAATTCCACCAGAAATGGTAAATGCATGAATTTACAGTATGAGACTCATATGTGTCTACATTCACAACCTGCTATAGTCTCTAAAATCAGTAGGTTTGGGATAGAGAGATTGCTCAGACACTAAGAACACTTGATATTATTGCAAAGGACCTGAGTTTGAGTCCCAGCACATATATCAAGTTCCTCATAGCCTCCTGTACCTCAAACTCCAGGGGAATCTGACACCGATTTCTGACCTCCACAGATACCCGTGTAGTAGGGAGAGGGGTCCCTTTCTTCCGTCCTGCCTGGTTAACTTACACCCTGAAATAACCACACAGAAATTGTATTAATTAAATCAATGTCTGGCCCATTATCTCTAGCCTCTTATTGGCTAACTCTCACATCTTAATTTCACCCATTTCTAATAATCTGTATCACCACGTGGTCGTGGCTTACTGGGAAAGATTCAGCATGTCTGACCTGTCAGCTCCATGGCAGCTCTCTCTCTGCCTTTCTTCCCAGCATTCAGTTCTGTCTACTCTGCCTAAGTGCTGCCCTATCAAAAGGCTAAGGCAGTTTCTTTATTCTACCAACGAAAGCAACACAAAATGCAGAAGGATCTCCTACACCATACCCACATCCATACACACATACAGAATATGCATAAACACAAATGATAAAAAATAAACTTAAAATTAGCAAGTTTCATTGGACACACATATTTAGACACACACACATATGTGTGTGTGTGGATGTGTGTGTGTGTGTGTTCTCTCTAGAAGGCCAATTGGTAAACACTTTCCAGCATGCCACAATATAGATAGCATATGTATTTTGAAATCCGTAAAAGCCATGTTTAAGGGGCTGGAGAGATGGCTCAGCGGTTAAGAGCACTGCCTGCTCTTTCAAAGGTCCTGAGTTCAATTCCCAGCAACCACATGGTGGCTCACAACCATCTGTAATGGGGTCTGGTGCCCTCTTCTGACCTTCAGGCATACACACAGAGTACTGTATACATAATAAATAAATAAGTATTTTTTTAAAAAAGCCATGTTTAAACCCTTGCTTCCTCACTACTCATATGAACTCAGTCTAATTGCTTTTTTCTTCAGACCTCCATTCTCTTCAGCCTGTTTGCTACCTATAATAACTATTGCAAGAAATCTCTCAAATGCAGCTGGTAAATACTGAGAGGGGAGCCAGGACCTTAGCATAAATCACAACCACCATCAACATTATGTTAGCTTACATCTGCTGTTCCTCCCTTGTCTTCTGCATTGTGAGACTGAACCTCACTGCCCTAACACTTCCCATCTGACCTGTCTGTCTCATTTTCATATCTACTTATGATATGAGAATATCTGTTTAGGCCAGTGGTTCTCAACCTTCCTAATGCTGCAACCCTTTTATACACTTTCTCATCTTAGGTGGCCCCCATCCATGAAATTAATTCATTGCTACTTCATAACAGAAAGTTTGCTACTGTTATGAATCATAATGTAAATGTATGATATGCCATGTGTACTTTTACTGTTGCAAATTGACCCAAAGGGGTGGCAACCCATAAGTTGCAAAACGCTGATTTAGGCAATCAACAAGTTGAAGAATCATTCTGAAGCCTTTATTCTGAAATCTTTGGAATTGGGTCTTGGGGGGAAAAATCCCCATGACCCATTTTGCCCCTGATAACTTTAGAAGAGGAAGGTCTCTGTGAATGTGTCAGGGGAAAGGCCAGAGATTGGTTCACATGCCTGTGTATACCAAGCAATGAGCTAGTATCTTAGTAACCACAAACCAAGCAGTGCTTTAAAATTTTAGAAACATCTTGTCTCATATGTCTGAAATCAGAAGTCTGAAATTGAGGTTTCGCCAGAGTTAGTTCTGCTTTAGAAAGTCTGTAGGAAAAATCACACCCCTTCCCCTAGCTGTAGTCAACTCCTAGGCATTACCAACACCTCTCTTGTGTGGAAGTCCTAATTCACAGTGCTTCTGAATGTCACCTATTTACATACTGGATCGTTGCTGATATAATTACTTAAGTTAAGATTGTGTCATACCAGGGCAAGGTGGAGCTGTAATCAAGTATGACCAAAATCCTTACGTAAAGGGGAATCTAGACTAGATACACACACACACACACACACACACACACACACACACACACACAGGAAAAACAACATGAGCTGAAGAAGGGAGGCACCTTTGTGAAAGACTGTCAACATGTGGCTGTAGCTGAGTTATGAACTTGGAACAGATCCTCTCTCACAGAGTCAGAAAGAACAAATCCTACTAACACCTTGATCTTGAATTTACAGATTCCACAACTGTGTAGCAGTAATTTTCTGTTGTCTCACCAGCCTCCGTTACCAAGGAAGCTATAATAAATGAGTATGCTTGTCTCATAGATGCGTCACAGTTCAGCCTGTCTTCCCGTAACTTTCTCAGCAGTGTCTGTATTTAGGACCCACCCTATACAGGGTGAGCTCATCTTAACGCCCGTAACTTCATTATGTCTGCAAATAGAACCAGTGTCCTCAGATTCTGAAACTTAGAGCTAGCTTTGGGAGGCCATCAACTGGTTCACTACAATGCAAAGGTCCTTGTGCATTCTGAGATTTCATATGCATATTCAGATTGGAGGTGTTCTAGTTTTATGCTTACCACTCAAATAGTCCCCAGGCATGCTCTCACAGTATTTATTCCATTGTCCTCTCTCTTCTCCCCCTTCCCTGTGCACCCCTAAGATTTTTTTCTACCCTCTTCTACCTCCAAGAACTACTGAATTTCTTCATGATACTGAATACAGCAGACTCTTGGTTTCTCTTTCTTTAAAATGGGTATCACAGCACTTCCTTCAGATGTTTCTAGAGGATGCTAAATGAGAAATTGTACATAGGCTAAAGTCATTTATAAATTAATAGATTGGATTATGCTGTTTTACCTCAGAACCCATAATTTCCCTAGTCATGTGATAGTCAAATTTTATAGCACATGAAGAGTTCTGGGGTCTCATGCTCACAGAAACATAAAGTAGATATCCTTTAATCTGAATCTTAACGAATGTAACAGAGCGTTAGATGATTTAGGGACTCAGAGTCAAGAGCACTGGCTGCTCTTCTGGAGGTATTGTATTTAGTTCCCAACATCCACATGGAGGTTCACAACCATCTGTAATTCCAGATCCACAAAATCCAATGACCCCTTCGCCCTCCGGAGGCACTGCCTTCAGGTGCACAAACACAAGGGTAAAAAAATAATACTTGGTTTTTGAAAACAGCTACTTTGTAGCTCATACAATCTGCAAAATTATTAGATAAGACAAGAGCTGCTGGGGATGTGCCTCAGTTGGTAGGGGGTCTGGTTAGCATGGGTGAAGTCTAAGTCTGATCCCTAGTGTAAGTCCCAAGTCCCAGTCTCTGGCCTCCATCTTTGGAGGCCCCATCCCTGTGCCTACAAAGCCTTGACCCCTCCCCAGAGGGAGTGTCAAGACAAGCCCACTAAAATCTTGACCATTCCCCCAGTCTACTTAAACTGCTTCCCCGGAAGGTCCCCTCATGGTGTCTTTCCTCTCCCCTCTGTGGTCATGGGCCACCTGAAAGCTCAGGAATCCCATTAAGCCTGGATATTTTTAATTTGGCTTGTTGTGATTCGGCTTGATTGAGATTTTTGCATGAGCAGAGAGTTCGTGTTATGAAAAATTCATAACACCTAGTAACTCATAAAATTGGGCATGGTAGTGCAACCTGTAATCCCAACACCCTCTGTGGAATAGAGGCAGGAAGATCATCAACTCAAAAGTCTTCAAATACCTTGAGAGTCTAAGGCCAACCTGGCTATAAGCTGTCTCAGAGACAAAAGAAAGGAAGGAAGGGAGGGAGGAAGAAGAGAGGGAGAAAAAGAAAAAGAGGGAAAAAACTTTTCTTTTCTGATGAATAAAAAAGAAAGAAAAAAAGCAAGACATGAATGCTCCCAGGTATTGTGAATGAGGTTTATTGTAGATAAAAGAGAACATAGGCAGAGGCAGGGACATCTGAGAGCCCAAAGTGAACATGACCCTGAGCCAGGCCATGTGAGAAGAGGGTGAATGAGAAACAACAGAGCCAGGAGACCAAGGAGGGTAAAGGGTGGACAAAAGGGGTCAGATAACAAAATGGCAGAATTATATAGGGAAGGGGCACTCTGCTTCAGGACTGGAGAAGTCTATTGTAGGACAGTAGAATATGCCAACCAAACCCTACATCAAGTAGGGATTGAGGAACATTGGGAGAACCTGGAGGTTAGGTCCACTTTAGTATGTTAAATAGACACCTCAGCCATTGTTATTGGGTTTGAGACCTAACATCCTAGCCTTTTTGTTGATAATAAAAGATAAGGGGTGATGTGATCTTTTTACGATTACTTCCTGCTGACACTGCAGCATCTTTGCTGGGGGGAGAGCAAAGACTGTTTCACTTGCCATCCAGGCTCTGTGCAAACCTCTGGGGCTAGGGAAGTGCAGGTCACATTGGTCTGTAAGGCTGGACCACCTAGGGCTAGATGCTTTGGAGTCCTAGGCTGTAGCTAGTCTTTTTGGAAATTCCATCAGAAGAACCTAAGGCTGGAGAGTTTGGAGCAGTTAGCAGACTTTAGTTGATTGGGAATCTGCTGGGACAGATATAGAAGCAGAAGGTAAAGCTGACATTTGAATTTCACAAATCATCAAACAGTAGACAAACTAGCAGAAAAAAGGCAAGCACCTTTGTTGCAGGCATACACAAGGAGGCATCCCAAGAATGTAAAGTAAATATCCTATAAGATATAAATAAAATTGTATATGCCCTTCTTTATAGCAAAATGGAAGTGAGGGCTGTAGGCCATTTAGAGGAAGAAAAAATTACTTTTACAGGACATGAGTGATAGGTGTAATGATCTGTCCTGTCCCTTTAAGAGACAGGCCCAGCCCACTATCCTTCTCCACCTCCACTGCCAAGGCAGGCAGATCTTCCTTCTGCTTCCAGCCTGAGCCCTTCCTTTCCATGTGTCTCTCTCATTATTTCTCTCTCTCTCTCTCTCTCTCTCTCTCTCTCTCTCTCTCTCTCTCACCTGCCTTGCTCCCTTTTCCCCACTTTTCCCCTTCCTGTCCCCTCTCTGTTTCTCTCTCTCTCTCTCTCTCTCTCTCTCTCTCTCTCTCTCTCTGCTCTCTGTCTGCTCTTCTCCCTTCTCCCCTCTCCCCATTTCCTCTCCATAACCCATTAAATAAATACCCACTTCCTCTGCATAGTGGGCCTACTTGCTTTGGCCTCTAACCCACCATGCAACTCTGTGCCTAGGACTGGCTGGCCCTCATGTCCCACGGGCCACTTGGGGGTTCCCTGCCTGGGACCTGGCTGCCTTCGTGGCCCAACATGGTCTCAAGACCCACTGCCCGCTGCCTGCCGCCACTTGGAGACCTGCAGCATGGTCTCACAGGCTGCTCCCACTGCTGTCCTTCAGGGACCTGTGGCATTTCTGCTGCTGCTGTGCCCCTCGGGGACAGCACAGCATTTTTAGCTAAGCCATAATAATGAGTATCCCTGAAGAGTAGACAGTATTGAGGAAGAACAATTACCCAATCTTCAGTGTGGCACTCATCCTCAGTCTCTTCTATGATGACAGTTTAATTTTCCCTGGTTGATCAAATAACAGACAGAGGTTGTGAGCAATTGTATTCCTTTCTTGTAGAACCTATCCTTATGTAGACAAAAGAACCTGAATAAAAGCCCTACCTGCTCTTGCTGCTACACTGACACTGTTTGCAATCCAAAGTAATGGTTTTGTATTATTTTTCAAACCTCAGCAGTAGAGAGGAAACTATGGCAATACTATTTCTATTTTTCTGTCTCACTGGGAATGTCATTGTTATGGCTTTGGCCTACCGCCCTTTGGGTAACTTAAGCATTTGCCACAAAAGAGGTCTCTTCACCTCTGACCTAACATTTTCCACTTGTCTCCTCCCATGCACCCCTTTGTGGATCCAATGTC
The DNA here is from genome assembly GCF_982192425.1 of Myodes glareolus. Classification (NCBI taxonomy): domain Eukaryota; kingdom Metazoa; phylum Chordata; class Mammalia; order Rodentia; family Cricetidae; genus Myodes; species Myodes glareolus. The sequence continues at coordinate 78,938,661 of NC_142026.1, forward strand.
TATGCTGCAGACCCTCTGCTAGCCCCCACAACATTCCATGGTTCCCACTAAGAAATCACCTCTAGTAGGGAAGAATGATCTCCTTACCCCCACACCCTAGAATGAGAATGATCAATCCACAGACTAAGGCTGTTCACATACATAAACATAGTGATTGGATGTTGTGATCAAAGGTGGATAAAGACAAGCTCGGGTCTTGGAATCCAGTGTGACTCAGAACACGGGCTCTTTCCAATTTCTGCTTGGCTGATTCTTCAGATAAGAGATAATGTAGTCAAAGAAGAAGCAGTCTTGTCTCTGCTCTCAACCCAGCACGTTCATCAGCCCTCCCCTCCCCAGGTACTGCTGGTTCAGTGTCATGTTCTAGCTTGAATCTGAAATGTCTCCACTTGTCTCCTAGCTAGTGATGCTAACTTGGAAGGTTGCCAGCATTTAGGATATGGAGGTTTGTGATGGTATTTTCTGCCAACCTCACAGAATATGTATTACTTAAGAGATAAGACTCCTGTGAGAGATTATTCGTATTAGCTTAGTTTCTAGTCATGCCTGTAGAGATTATCTTGATTAGGTCAACTGAGGTGGAAAGTTAATGGTCTGCTCTGTCCCTTTAAGAGACAAGCCACACCTGCTCTCCACTCTCCACCCCCCACCAAGGCAAGCTGATCTTCAGCTTCTAGTCTGAGTCCCTCCCTTTCTGTATCTCTTGAAAAGGCAGCTTCTGTCTCTTCCTCTCCCCACTTCTCTCCTTCCCCCCTCTCTCTGCCTTCTCCCCTTTCCCCTCCATAACCCACTAAATAAATACCCAACCTCACTCTGTATGGCATGCCTGTGTCTCTGTCTCTCGCCTGCTGCATGACTCCCTGCCTGGAACCAGCTGCCTTCGGGGTCCTGCAGGTGTGGTCTTATGGCATGCCCATCTGTCTGTTTCTCCTTGTGGAACTAGCTGCCCAATCAAAATCTCTCACCCACCACACAGCTCTCTGCCTGGAACTCGTGGCCCTCTGCAGCCATTCAGGGAACTGTGCCATCCCTGCCTGGGATTAGCTGCTCTTGGGACCCACTGCCTACTGCCTGCTGCCACTTTGAGGACCTGCAGCATGGTCTCATGGCCCACTGCCCACTGCAGCCATTTGGAGATCCGCAGCATTTTACTTTTACCACTGCAGGAAAAACTGCCTATTGTGAGTTGCACCAATTCACCAGTTATGGTTGAACAGCATTCATTGTCCTCTGCCTCCCTGCTATATTGCAATGTGACCAGCTGCCTCAAGCTTCTGCTACCATGACAGAGGGGGCTTTGCAGCTATGAGCCAAGATAAAAAAATCCTTCCTTAATCAAATTGCCTTTTCAGAGTATTTCATCATAGCAAGAGAAAATAGCCAATACAGGGCCAGGGAGGGAAGATAGGACACATAGAGCAAGATTTTACAGGTTATTCACAGCCCCTACTCCCCCATGCCTTCCTTGTCTGCCATAATAAAATCAGACTCTACCACTTGGCTACCATAAACTGAGCTTCTCTGACATGCTTTACCCACTGTGGTGAACTAAAATCTTTGAAAAGCATGAGCCAAAGTAAATCTTTCCTCCATTGAGTTTGTTTCATCTGGTATTGTGGTCACAAAAAGGCAAAGGCAATTTCCACAAAGGGATAACATCACTTTATAACCTCTGTGCTGGGGAGACTCTTGCTTAAGGGTTAGGACATGAGAAATGACTTTAAATAATTATAATCCCATCCTTGGCCTACATCTTTGGAGGCGCCTCCCCTGTGCCCCTCGAACTTTGACCCCTCCTCAAGAAAGGTCAAGATCACTCCCACAGGCTACTTAAACTGTTCCCCAGAAAATAAACACGGGGTTTTCCCTTTTCCTCTCCAGTGATCATGTTGGCAGCTTTCTGTTCCCCTCAGGGCCATCCGGGAGTGCAGGTGTCTAATTATACCTGGATATCTGGTCTGATTTAGCTTGATTGGGATTATTTTGCATCGGCAGAGAGAAAATATTCCAAACAATAATCTCATTTTATAGATGATGAAAGAGAGGTTCTGGGGAATGAGCCTTTCAAATAACATGTAAGTACCTAATAAAGTCAGGGCTTGTGTCTCTCTTCAAACCGTAATGGGAATCCTAAGAAACAAGGTAATGGTGCACTGGGAGGAGCAAGCCCTCAGATAGGCAATAGGTCTAATTTTCTTTCTGTTGCTGTGACAAACACGCTGACAAAAACTATTTTGAGGGAGAAAGGGTGGATTTGGCTTACAAATTCAGGTGACAGGCTATTACTAAGGGAATTCATGGCAAGAACCCGAAGGCAAGCATGCTACATGCTACCTTATTTGTACATTATTACCTGCAACTGAGAAGCTCACTTTACCACCAAAGTGTGGTAGAAACCACAGAGGATGCTGGCTGCTGGCAGGTTCATGTTCAGCTAGCTTTCTTATGCAGTTTAGAATCACAGGCCTAGGGAATGGTACCTCCCACAGTGGGATCCCTGGGGTCAATGTGGTAAAGCAAGATAAACTACTGCAAACTGTCCTCTGACTTTCAACAACTTCAGAAACCTTTTGCCCTGGCATGTATGTACAAATCCCCAGTACATGTACAAATATTATAAACAAAGAGTAAAAATAATTTTAAGAAAAATGAGCCCAGCTTTCTTTTCTTTCCAGTATCAAGGCCCTCTTTCTTCAGGCCAGAAGTCCAAACCCTAACTCTCCTCCCACAGACATAGAGGTCCAAGTTCTAGTACTCCTCCCTCAGACCCAGAGATTCAGATCCTAGTCCTTCTCCCTCTGACCCAGAGATCCAGACCCCGTCTTTCCTCCCTCAGATTCAAGTGTCCAGGTCCCAGTTTCCTGCCTCAGATCATGGATCCAGGCCTTGTCCCTTCTTCCCTCCCACACAGAAGTACAGGTCTCAGTCCCTTACCATAGAAAGACACCTCCTAATTCAGAACACCTACTCTGTCACCTGGCTCAACTAGCCCTCATCCTTGCTTCTTCCAGCTGCCATACTCATCTTGGGCCTCCATTCTTCTCTGTGGAAACCAAGATCCCTACTCTCTTGCTTGTCTGAGCAGAGACAGAGAGCTCTGAAAAAATTCCCTGTCCTCTTTCATTCTCTTCCCCTTTCTTTTTCCTCCAGGGGAAGAGTAGAAGTGGTAAAAATCCCTGGAGAATGCCTAGGCATGGGGGCCTTTGTCTTGGACAGCTATCTTCCAGAGGCAAAGAATCAAACTCTCTCCATTGGGTGGTTTCCCTGGAATCTTTCTTGAAGGCCTAGGTATTTCCTGGAATCTTGAGTGTGGGGGAGGAATAGCTTAGTGAGGCTCTATTGGCAGTACTAGGATCCAAGTCCTCCCAGTTCCTGGAAGTCAGTAGCAAATTGCTTGCATGTCTGGGATCTGTGCCCATGCTGGGGACGCGTTGCCTCAGGTCCCACTTCCACAGCTGGGAGTAACACATCCTGCCCAGCTGAGTGGTAGCCATAGAGCTGTGGGGTGTGGGCCTCCCAGATGCTGGACCCTCTTCCTCCTCCTGTCACTTGCTCTCCTCCTCCCTCCTCTCTGCTCTCATCCCACCTCCCCCATCCTTGTCTCTCCCTTCACTTCTGCCTTCCTGGGAAATCCCAGTGTGTGAGCAATTGACTCTGCTACTATAGGAGTTACAGCCCAGGAGAGGTGGTGACTGAGCAAAGGGAAATTCTAGGGGGTTGGGGCATGGGGAGAATGGAGAGAGACAGGAAAAAAAAATGAGAATATATGTATGAGAATAAAGAAAGAGGCAGATCAACAGACAAACACACAGAGAATAAAGTCAGGGAGAGCAGGCATTAGGGCAACCCACACACCCTTTATTTCTTTAATCCTTCCTAGGACACAGGAAGTGGCAAGTTAGAGAGTAATCTGGGCTACAGGGTGAGTTCAAGGTCAGCCTGGGAGGATAGGAAGGGGCAGTGAGTAGAGAGAAAAAAAAGAAAAAGAGGAAAAAGAGAGAAAGGGAAGGGAGGGAGGAAGGAAGACAGAAAGGGGACATAAGGATTAGAAGTTTAGAGAGGAACAAACTTTAGCCTTTCTCTTTTCTTTCCCCTCTCCCCAATTCTGATTTTTAATCCTGACCACAACCATTCAACACCTGATGATTTGCCACCGACTTGGCGCAGGAACTGGCCTAGGTTCTAACAAGGCCCTCATTACACACACACACACACACACACACACACACACACAAGATGCTGAGCAATTGAGTCTATACATTATATAGAAAGCTGATCAGTGCTGTGGGGGAAAAGCAAAAATAAAGACTCAGGGCCCATGGTCCATAAGGTGAGAAAAGTATGACAGTTGAGTGACAGCAAGAGCTCATTACATGGCTTGTTAACATTTTGGGGGATCAGGAAAAGATCCTAACACCTAAAGCCCTTCACTGGTTTACCAGTGATACTACCCAGTGGCCAGTGTCTGCCAGTGAGACACAGTGACCTCAGAACTCTAATTCTGAGTAGACAAGGAGTTCAATATGAAGTGCTCTAGCTTTTTTTCTGTGATAAAACACTGATCAAAATCAACGTGGGAGAGGAAAAGATTTATTTGGCTTATAATTTCAGATCACACTCGATCATTAACAGAATTCAAGTAGGAGCATAAAGAAGAAACCACGAAAGAATGCTCCTTATATTCTACAGCCCAGGGCTACCTGCCTTGGCAAAGCACCCATAGTGGGTGGTACCCTCCTACATCATCAGACATGGCCACAAGCCAATCTGACCTAGAAGCTCTCCTCTGAAATAACTCTAGGGTGTGTAAAGTTTATAAGGAGGAAAAGAGGTTATCTGAGGAGAAACTGTAGCTGCATCTTGATTGGTGTGTCTCCCTGTGGTCAGAACCTCTTTGTGGTTAAACATCTTGGAAGCAGTTAGGTTGTTCTTGTTATATCAGAAAGTAAAACACCTGGAAATTCTCCAACCAAGGGTCTACACACACACACACACACACACACACACACACACACACACACACATATCACCTCATAAAGATTCATTACAATTTCTTTAAAATCTGCAACACTGAATCCACTGCACTACTCCTCCACCTTCATGCAGTCCAGTTCAGTCTTTCCCTACAATTTGTTTGTTCAGCTTTTTAAAATAAACTTTTGCTCAAACTGTCTTTTGACTGAATATTTTTTCAAGAACTGAGAGACAACCCCCAACTCTCTCTCTCTCTCTCTCTCTCTCTCTCTCTCTCTCTCCCTCTCTCTCTCTCACACACACACACACATACACACACACACACACACACACACACACACACACACACACACACACACACTCCATAACAGCTCCTCAACTTTTAGCACAGCACCACCAGCTGGTTACTAAGTGTTCAAGCACATAACCCAGTGAGAGATACCTCCCTCCACCTCTCCTTTTCAGTATCTGGATTTTTTCAGAGCATTTCCTCTCCAAGTTGAAACACTTAACAGAGTAATCACCTAGATCGACAGAAGCATTTAAGAAAATGCAGATTTCTCCAAGTTAACTTTTTCAGTGGCCATTTATCCTCCTTAGTTCTCCAGGAAAGCAGCTCAAATGTCTCTTACTTTAAGCTGGGGCTGTAGTTCAGGTAACAGAGTGTATGCTTAACATGCAAAAAGTTCTGGATTCCTTCCTCCAAACTGCATAAACCAGTCATGCTACCACACACTCGCAATCCTAGGCTTGAAAAGTGGAGGCATGAGGTTCAGGAATTCACTGTCCTCTTCAGTTATCTGGAGAGTTAGAGCCCAACCTGGGCTCAGAGAGGTCAGGTTTCAAACCCATGACAATAGGCTGAGGTGCCTACTTACCATATCAAAGTGAACCTGGTTCTCCCAGCCTCCCTAAAACCCTAGCTGTTCCCGGGCCCTACTGCCTGACACACCCTTCCTCCATCCCTAAACTTTCCCAGCCCAGAGGCTGAGCTACCCTTCCCTCAGCTGTCCTTCCCTATAAAATACAACCATTTGGTTACCTGGTCTTTTTGTCTACTCTTTTGCTACACCTTGCTCCCCTTTCCCCATCCCTCTTCCCCTCTTCCTCTCCTCACATGGCTCAGGGTCATGTCCACTCTGGGCTCTCCCAGATGCTCCTGCCTCTGACAATGTCTGTCCCCCTTTATCCACAATAAACTTTCTCCTCCATCTTAACTGGAAGCAATCATGCTTCTTTCCTTTTTATTTCATTTTTCATTCATGAGAAACTATGCCTCAAAACACCAACAAAACCCCCTCCTCCAATTATTTAAGGGGCATATTTTCTTTCTTTTCTTTTCTTTCTTTTTTTTCTGTCTTTTTGTTTGTTTGGTGGGTTTTTTGTTTGTTTGTTTTTCAAGACAGGGTTTCTCTGTAGCTTTGGAGCCTGTCCTGGAACTAGCTCTTGTAGACCAGGCTGGCCTCAAACTCACAAAGATCTGCCTGCCTCTGCCTCCCGAATGCTGAGATTAAAGTTGTGTGCCACCACCGCCCAGCAAAGGGGCATATTTTCAAGACCCTTGCTGAATACTTGAAATTATACATAACACCCAGTCCTACACACACACTAAGAACCTTGCACTGCATGATTTCTTTTTAGTACACCTGAATTTGCAAGTGTACACAACCACGCCCAGGTTATACAGTGCTAAATATCAAACCCACAGTCTAAATGCATGCTAGGCAGTCACTCTCCAACTGAGCTACATCCTCATCCTGAATATATAATTTTGCCTTTCAATCTAATAGTAATTTTTAAATATTTATGTGTAGAAGTGTTTGGCTTACATATGTGGCTGTGCATCATGTTCCTACAGTGCCCACAAAGGTTCAGAAAAGGGCACAGAACCACTGGACCTGGAGTCATAGACAACTGTGAGCAGTCACAGGAGTGCTGAAAACTGAACCCAGGTCCTCAGCAAGAGTAGCAAGTACTCTTACCACTGAGTCATCTCTGCAGCCGCCCATGCCTTCTTTTTAAAATATTTATTGTATTTTTATGTGTATGTTGCATGTGTATAGGTGACCACTTAGGCCAGAAGAAGGCATCAGATACACTAGAGCTGGAATTACAGGTGGTTGTAAGCCACCTGACATGAGTTCTGGGACCCCAACCCATGTCCTCTGCCTAAAAGCACTCTTAACCGCTGAGCCATTTGTTCATCTCCCCAAGCCATTTAAAAAGTAATCTTACCTTTATGTACTTCATTACTTCTCAGCTACTTTGCACTTCCACAGAACCTCTCACTGTGTGCTTTGTCAACTAGCCACACCATGTCTTTGCCTGGGATGCCGTCTCCCTTCTTCCCTTTCCACTCCCCTAATTCCTCATTGATCAGGAGCACCTCCTCCAGGAAGCCCTTCCTGACTTTCAGTTGGGTGGAACTGTTACTCCATCAGTGCCCAATCCTCTGTTTACACAGCTGTCTCTGGCATCTCCTCAGAGGCAGGGCCCCCTACTGAGTCATTTGTGTGTGCCTGGCATCACTTAGCCCAGGGCCCCACCCATCAGTAGCTCAAGAGTTGACCCTACAATGAACACGTTTTTCCTGTTTCTTCTCCATTTGTGGCTACCACCCTTACCTTTCTCCCCTGCTTTCTCATCATGAAATTAAATTTAAAAATAACCCTTCTGGAGAAGGAAGGTCATTGTGGACTCAGGGCAGGCACCAGTTAAAAGCTGCCATCAGAGGGGAGAGAACTGGGCAACAGTGCTTAGCTTCATCTGTCTTTGTCATCTTGTCTTTGCTACATTCAGTCCTGATCATCTATGCTTGCAAGGAATTATGGGATAGTGGACCTCTGTGTCTGAGAGAGGAGGGCTAGGCCTGAACTCCTTTTCTAAGAGAAAAAGGCTAATGTCTAGATTCCTGAGTCTAAAGGCAGAGGATTAAATACTGGACCTCTGGGTCTAAGAGAAGACAGGGGTCTGGAATCCTGAGTCCAGGGAAGGAGAGCTAGGGTCCTGTAACCCTGGTCTAACAAAGGAGATTAAGGCCTGGATACCTGGGTCTGAAGGTGGAGTCTTGGCTGTGGCCAGATCTCTAGTATGCTGGCAGAGAGAAAACCCAAAAGTTTGAAACCCTGGTCTGTCTCTCATGCACACTCTGGTTTTAGAAACATCTGGTTTTATACAGCTGCTCCACCCAGTCAGGGCGGTGTTCAGGCTAGGCAGTCAAATGCCCAGCTCCTGGGCGGAGGGAGCTTGGGCTATCCCTTCCTAGCCACTGGAACTCCTCTTATCCCCTTTTCTGGGCTTGCCTCCATCATCCTGACACAGCCAGACACTAAGCATCACAGGCTCCCGGCAAAAGCGTCAGACACAGCTTGCCCCACCCTAATGGATGGGTGGTACCCAGGTTCCCACCACCAGGGAGCTTCTCTCTAGTGGCCAGGCTCAAGCAAAGGCCCAACCTGGCACTGACCCTACACCCTGTCTAGCAAAGTTCTTACAAGCTGGGTGTGAGAACCTGGCTTTGTTCAGGAAAGTCCTGAATGAGTAGGAGACATGAAGCATCAGGATAAAGGAAAACCATAGAGACATAAAAAGTTGGTGTGTGGCGGGGAGTGAGAGAGTCTCACAAAGAGACAGGCAGGCAGATGATAGCTAGAGACATAGAGGGATAGAGGAATACATAGATGACAGATATACATAGGTAGATTATTAAAAGATGAGAGATGACAGAGAGGCAGGTAGGCAGATGAGAGATGATAACAGACATCAGAGGGGAAGACTGGGATAAGAAAGGAGAAGAAATGGGAATACAGATGGGTAGAGAAATAGAGTCAGGGGGTAAAGCACAAAATGAGCGAGCAAGAGAGAGTGAGGGAGACAGAGAGAAAGAATATAAATTATTAGTATCCACCACACAGGATACAGGAAGAGACAGTTGCTATACACTACCCACTTTCAGATCTCAGTAAGAGGAACTTGGGGGATAATCTTCGAGCTAAGAACAACAACAAAAATCTTATAAAAAGAATATAAAAGAGTAACAGGGATTACTGGCCTTCTGGTCCCAAGGGGCTGAGGTACATGCACCCTGGCACCCCATCTCATCCCAGCTGTGTTCTGACCCAGTTTCCATGATGGTGTATCACAGCCCTTCAGCCCAGACCACTCCCGGAAGTCACTTGGAGTCCCTCAGAAGACAGACCCTAGTATTCTAGTCCTCAGCCCCAGTCAGACCTTGACGGAGACACATGTGTGTTCTCACACACACCCCACAGACAGACAGACAGACAGACAGACAGACAGACAGAAATCAGCCCAGCAAAGAGCAGGCAATTCTGGCTGTAGTTCCAGGCTGCTGTGAAACACACGCCAGCAAGCCAGCAACACAGGCACACCCACAGACATGCGTGTGCACTTTATCTATCTGCCAGTTGTTGATATATCCTCCTGTGGGACTCATTTGTAGAGAGTCTGGAGAGAGGAAGGTGGGCTCTGGGGAGATGAGGGGTAAGTGAGGAGGAAGAAGAAGATATGTGGGCAGGGCAGGGAGACAGGGGGGCTGTGGGAGATAGAAACTGAAAGGCAAATGGGGCAAATGGGGTGAGATGGAGACAGAAATACAGACAAAACACAAGAGAAGCAGATGAGGGAGATGGGGAAGACAGACATAGGGGGAAGGTGGAAAGGGATATACAGATAGGACAAATGAAAGGTAAAGTGAACTCAATGCAAGGGGAAAAGGGAGAAAGAAAAAAGAGTGGAAGGGCTGGAAGAAAAGGGGGTGTAAAGAGCCAGTTTGAGGGGCTGTGAAGACTGGTGAGGGGGATGGGGGCAATGTCGGGAATCGAAGAGGGTGGAGTTACAGGACTGCCTGACCTCAGAGCCCCTGGACAGGCTAATCGGCTGACGTCAACCCTCCTCCACCCCCGCATTTGCTGGTCTTCAAATGGCCCCCCTCCAGCTAGCTCTAGACACACAGAGACTGCAGAGCAAGCCGGAGAGGAGAAAATTCATCAGTATCCACAGCCATGAGACACGTATGTACATGTGTGTGTGTGTGTGTGTGTGTGTGTGCATGTGCGAGCGTGTGTGTCTGTTGCCATAAAGGATAATTACTACCATATGTGAGACCATGTGTATCGGGGACTATTGAGAATGTGTTTGTATGTGAGTGTATCTACTTGTGACAGCAACTGTATGAATTCAGTGAGCACGTGCGGTGGAGTGAGCTTCCTTTGTCATCCATACATGTCTATGATTCTATAAATGCATGCTAGTGTTCCTAAAGAAGACTGCAGCATTTCAGCTTCAATTTAATGGGTTCAGAATCTATTTAGTTGAACTGCGTGCATTCACCAACATTCAACTTCTCTTGACCTGGAAGAAGAGTAATGTCATATGGATGGCATCCACTTAAACCAGTGATTCTCAGCATGTGGATCGCAACCCTTTTGGTCAATTTACAACAATGAAAACACATCCTGCATATCAGACATTTATATTACAATTCACAATAGTAGCAAAGTTAGTTATGAAAGAGCAACTAAAATAATTTTAAGCTTGGGGTCTGCCACCACAGCATGAGGAACTGTATTGAACGGTGGCAGTATTAAGAAGGTAGATAACTACTGATCTGAACTATTGATTATTTCTTCTGAAACCTATTTCTGTTCCTTCACCCCAGACCTTCAGTGGCTGTCTGGGTGTTTCCTGGCATGTTGCTTATTGTCTTGATATTGTTTCTTCCTCATGCTGAGGGCTTGTGTCCTCAGGTACCTTGCATGACCATTAGTGGGAGATCACAGGACCCCCATTTTCAGTCTGAGACACGGCATATGAGGTTGTCTTGTGGAACATGGGTGCTTTCAGTCTGTGTGGCTCTTAATGTGAGTACAACTGTAGGTGGAGATGTCCGTGTTGCTGGCATCGAAAACGTCTTCATAAGCTGAGCCGCCCCCAGGAGCCTAGGTAGAGCTGTGTTTGAGACAAAAAGACAGGAATGAAAGGGTCTAAAATAAAGAATAATTGTTATTGAGTATTTAAAAGTTCTATCTTAAGTTGTAAACCATGTATTTGAGGTCCCAGATACTTGGGAGGCAGAGACTGGACGATGCTTGGGTCTAGGAGTTTGAGGCCAGTCTGGACAACACAGGGAATCCCTTCATCTTCTTTTAATATTCCCAAAATACCTAACTCACCACTACTATCTGAAACATAATATGAATTCTTACATATGATTATTAAAACCTCTTGAAAAAGTAAGAGGGGCTTACAAATGGCTCTGGAAGGAAAGGTGCTTGGTGCTAAACCTGACAATCTGAGTTTGTTCTCCCAGACACAGTGTAGGAAGAGAGAACTTAGTACCAAAACTGTCCTCCAACTTACACACACACACACCCTGTGACACACATATGCCCACACACAATATAAGCAAAGAAATAACTGTAATTTTTAAATGAAATTAATTTTGGTAATTTTTTTGCATCAACTCAGTGTGTGAGACAACTGTAAACTTTTCTACCAAACAGCAGACAGTATATCGTGATTTGGTATTCTACTGTGTAGTCAGGACAGACAACGGTAAATGAGAAGTGTGGTATTAAGGACACTGACGTTTGAACTGCTAGTGACTTTCACGCTCTACAAAACATTTTTGTTTCCCTCTCAGCTTAAAACGATTTAGGAATGTAAAAAGATATCTGTTTGTAAGTGGTAGTGGAAATCTGTGTCCTGACCTCTATTGTATACTTAAAAAATATGGTTGTTTGGGGCTGGCAAGAGGGCTCAAAAAGAAAGGGGCTTGCTGTTAAGCCTGATTACTTGAGTTTGTTCCATATGATGGAAGATGAGAATTAACTCCTGAACGTTGCCCTGACTGCCACTTACACACCACGGCATATGTGTATGCATACATGTATAGATAGATAGATAGATAGATAGATAGATAGATAGATAGATAGATAGATAGATAGACAGACAAATAAATGTTTTTGAAGCATGATTGTTTCAGGGACTTAGGATGTAGCTAAGTTGGTAGAGTGTTTGCTCGGCATACACAAAGCCCCAGATACAAGTAAACTCCAGCACCAAATACACTGAATGTGGTTGCTTACCTCTGTCATGCCATTACTCAGAAGGCCGAGGCAAAAGGATCAGAAGAAATTCAGTGACATTCTCAGTCACACAGTGAAGTCAAAGCCCGCCTACACTTCACTAATCTTGTCTAGAAAACAAAAAAAAATTTCAAAATATTACCAACACAAAATTAGTGAGATCTTTTGTTTTTTTTATCTACCCCAGACTAAGACTGCAAAATACATTGTGTATGAAAAAAATGGTTTACCTGGGCTTAGTTTTTTGTAAAATTTACAGTTAAAAAGAGTCATGCATCACACTTATTCAAGGCATAATTAAAAGGTTTTCAATAATTGAATGGGACTAAATGGAGCATTTGTTTTAATTTATATTTTTAAATTATGCATTTATAATTTAATATACGAGAGAGAGAGAGAGAAAGAGAGAGAGAGAGAGAGAGTTGAGTTTTTGACATCAACCTAGGGTCCTCAAGTTAAGTTTGGGAACAAGTACCTTTACCTAATAAGCCATCTTGCTGGCCTCTTCATTTTTAATTTGAAAGAGGGTTAAGTACTAAGTTGACCAGGTGGGCCTTAAACTTGAGATCCTCTTATATCATTTAGCCTCAAAAGTAGCTAGGATGACAGGCTTATGTCACCAGGCTTTTCATTTTAATGACTGTGTATATGTTGTATAGGTGTGTGCTCAGCTGTGCCTACTCCTGTGGAGGTCAGAGGTCAACATTAATGTCTTCCTCTATCTGTTCTTTACTCTTTGTCTTAAAGACAGGCTTCCCACTGAACATGGAGCTCACAATTTCAGCTATAATGGCTGGCCAGCAAGTCCCAGGCATCTACCTGTCTGCCTGCCTGGGGATGGGATTAAATATGGGCACTCAGCTCCTTTGTGTACGCTGAATCATCTCCCCAGCCTGTTAATGCTAAGTTTTAAATTAAGATTAGACACTCTCACCCTGGTCAGACTGGCTGCATTTCAGCTGTGGGCAGTGTGACCTGCCTTACGTTGATGCCTTATCCTACAGTCAGTGTGGCAGGCAGGAACTGATAGCCTAAGCTGGAGGAAGCACAGCAGTCAGACTGCCTGTGTTTGAGCCCTAAGTCCTCTGCATATTATCTGAGTGATCTTTAGTGAGAGAATTCATCTCTTTTGGCCTCAGTAACAGGGCACAGCAAGGGTACCCACTGCAGAGGGCTGCTGTAGAACAATGTCTGGCTGGGGAAGCAACTACTTACCCATCTTACGCATGAGAAGACAGAGACCCTTCTCAGCCTCTATTGATGAACATGGCACAGTCAAGCCACTGGATAGCGGGAAGGGGACACACATGAGGATTCCGGGAAGTCAGAGATGCCATTCTGTCACCTGCAACTGCTCACCTGTCACAAGATTTTGACTATCCTGTTTTGTTTCTATACCATGACTGCAAATGCTGTCACTAGAGGCTCTAGGAAGACTGCGGCTAATGATTGCAATCCTGGGTTCAAATCCTATAACCTTAGATATAATCTTGAGAGTTTAAATTTCTGTGGCTCAGCAGCTCTACCTGGAAAATGGTGATAAGAGTACTTCCCTAAATCAGACTGGTAACTGACCTGGTTGTCATCATAGCACCTTCATCCAGTAACTGATGGAAGAGAGGGAACGGGGATTACATGAGCAAAGGGGTCAAGATCATGATGGAAAAATCCAGAGAGACAACTGACCCGAGCTAGTGGGAGCTCACTGACTCTGGGGAACCTGCATAGAACGGAACTAGAACCTCTGAATGTGGGTGACAGTTCTGTGGCTTGGGCAGTCTTTGTGGCCACTGGCACTGTATCTCTAGTGCATGAACTGGCTTTTTGAAGTCCATTCCCTATGGAGGGATATAGTACTCAGCCTTGATACAGAAGAGAGGGGCTTGGTCCTGCATCAACTTGATATGCCAGACTTTGTTGACTCCCTTACCCTTTCTGAGGAGTGGATAGGGGGTGGGTAAGGGGAGAGATGAGGATGGAGTGGGAGGAGAGGAGGGAGGAAGAATAGTGGGTTGGCATATAAAAGGAAAAAACCTTTTAAATAAAAAAATTTAGGGCTGGAGAGATGGCTCAGTGGTTAAAAGCATTGCCTGCTCTTCCAAAGGTCCTGAGTTCAACTCCCGGCAACCACATGGTGGCTCACAACCACCTGTAATGAGGTCTGGTGTCCTCTTCTGGCCTGCAGACATACACACAGGCAGAATATTGTATAGGTAATAAATAAATATTTTTAAAAAATTTAAAAAAATAAAAAAAGAGTACTTACCTGGGGTTGGAAGTATAGCTCAACTGGTAGTACACTTGCCTAGCATTGCTCTACCTCTAGCACGACAGGAACTGGGCATGGTGCTACATGCCTGTCATCCCAGCATGCCAGAAGCTGAGACAGTAGGTTCAGAAGTTCAAAGTCATCCTTGGCTACATGTAGACAGGCTACAGGAGACCTTGTATCTAAAACAAACAAGTTCATATAAAGGGGTTAAAACAGCACTTGATACATATTTGGTATAAACTGCTTAGGACATGGTATTAGTGTCTTGACACAGAAACTTTTGTTTGGTTGGGTCATTCTTAACTTCATTATTTTTTTTTCAACTTTTAAAATTACTTTTTGGGAGATGGCATGCGAACGCATGTGTTTTAGTCACTGCACAGCAAGTTCCCTTCTCTTTCCATCCTGTGGGTTCCAAGGATCAAACTCAGTTGTCAGACTTGGAGGCACTTTTCACCTACTGAGCCATCCCACCAGCCAGCACCATTTCATGGGCCACCAACAAACACAGGGAAAACCTGGGGAAGCTGCACTGTGTAACCCTTTTGTATAGAAGCGATGTTAAAGCTGGGGAAGGAGGAGGCATAACGGCTTACTTTCGACTGCATCAAATTAAACCTGGCTTGGTGGCTCACTCCTATCTTGCCAACACTCAGGAGGATAGGGCATTCTAGATTAGCTGGGACCACACAGACTCTTTCTACTAAAAAAAAGCGGGGTAAGGCAATTAATAAAATCAGGTAGTAAGCCAAGATAATAGCCACAATTGCTTCAAAGGTGGCGCTCCGGGGATCTTTATAAGAACTCCTAGGGTGCTAGAGAGATAACTATCTTTGTGGTTAATAGCACTTGCTATTGCAAAGCCAACAGACTTCACAAGTGTTGTAACTCCAACTTCAGGGCATACAAGGCCCTCTTCTGGCCTCCATGGGGAACGGGCACAGTGGTGCACCGGCATCTACATAGGAAAAAAAACACAGGAATAAAATAAAAATGCATAAATAAACAAACCTTTAAAATAAAAATAAGACAGATCATTTGAAAGTTCTGGAATGTTCTTATTCAGCTTAGACGAGAGAGCCCCAGAAATAAAGCCATCTTCAGAAAGCGCTCAGGACTGATCCTTCTCCTTGGCTCCCCACAGGACATGCGGAAGCCCTCAGAGGCAGCACGTCGCTGCTCCGGCCTGGCTCGGCGGGCGCTCACGATTACGTTCGCCTTGCTCATCCTGGGCCTCATGAGCTGGGCCTACGCCGCCGGCGTCCCTCTCGCCTCCGATCGCTACGGCCTCCTGGCCTTCGGTCTCTACGGGGCCTTCCTCAGCGCGCACTTAGTGGCGCAGAGCCTCTTCGCTTACCTGGAGCACCGGAGGGTAGCGGCGGCTGCGCGGCGCGCCTCAGCGAAGGGACCCCCGGACGCGGCCACCGCACGCAGCGTGGCGCTCACCATCTCCGCCTACCAGGAGGACCCCGCATACCTGCGCCAGTGCCTGACCTCGGCGCGCGCTCTGCTGTACCCGCGCGCGCGGCTGCGCGTCCTCATGGTGGTGGACGGCAACCGCGAGGAGGATCTGTACATGGTGGACATGTTCCGCGAAGTCTTCGCCGATGAGGACCCCGCCACCTACGTGTGGGACGGCAACTATCATCAGCCCTGGGAACCGGCGGAGGGGGCGGGTGCAGTGGGTGCCGGTGCCTACCGCGAAGTGGAGGCGGAGGACCCCGGGCGGCTGGCGGTGGAGGCGTTGGTGAGGACGCGCAGGTGCGTGTGCGTGGCGCAGCGCTGGGGCGGCAAGCGCGAGGTCATGTACACGGCCTTCAAGGCGCTGGGAGACTCCGTGGACTACGTGCAGGTGAGTGCAAGGTATCCCGTGCCCCCTGTGAATGTGATCTCACACCCTCCACTTCAGAAAGGGTAGAGTGCATGCACCCCAGGCCCTGGGAGGTGGAGGCGGGAGGATCAGAAGTTCAAAGTCAGGCTTTGCACTTTGAAACAGGGGACGCTGTTTCAAACAGATTTGAGGGAACCGCTTCATTTCCTCTTTTTATTCATTCGGTGAAGAAATCTTTCAATACTTACTCGTGCTTTTATCCATCCTCCAGCAGATTATTTCTTCAATGTAGAGTCAACCCTGTCTTCTCTTATTTATGTATGCGTGCTTGTGTGGTGTATATACACGTGTGTGTGCACTGTGGAAGCCTGAGGAAGACATCAGGAGTCCTGCTCTTTCACTCCCCTCCTCCCTCATTCCTTTGAGACAGGACCTCTCATTGAACTTAGACGTAGGTTGGCAATCAACAAGAACAAGTGCTCCTCTTGTATACACACACACACACACACACACACACAGAGAGAGAGAGAGAGAGAGAGAGAGAGAGAGAGAGAGAGAGAGAGAGAGCACTATGTTACAGGCATGCATATGCAACCACACCTATCTTTTTACATGGATGTTGAGATTCAAATCCGGGTTCTCAAGCACTGTTATTCACCTAGTTATCGCCCCAGGCTCAAATCCTTTCTTATCTCATCATTCACCACACACTCAGACAGAAACTCTAATTCTTCCATTTCACTCATTTATTCATCAACCATTGATGAACTGAATTAATATGGATATTTAGTCAATCTTATCCCTCCATTTGATATAATGGTTCTTCCTTTTTTCTTACTTTGGTGTGATTCTTTCATTCAATGATACACGTATCTGCATACACACCCAATACAGTGCTCATTCACTCTACCCATTTGTATACTAGTTGTTGTGACAAAATACCAGACCAAAGTAACTTAGAGAAAGAAGGGTTTATTCTGGCTCACAGTTTGAGGGTGCAGTCCATCATGATAGGAAAGACATGGATTTGGGAGCTTGAGAAAGTTGGTCACACTGCTCCTGCAGATAAGAAGCAAAAAGAGAAAAGGAAGTGAGACCCACTATCTGGTCCCCACCTCCTAAAGGTCATACAACCTTCCAAAACAGTGCTACCAGCTGAGACCAAGTGTTCAAAAACACGAATCTATGGGGGACATTTCACATCTAAACCACAACACTGAAAGAAGAAATTCATTCCCTCTTTCATTCACGTAGCCACTGAAGACAGAAGGAAGCTCTGAGCATACATTCACCCTTTCATGCAGCCACTCATTCATTTAATACAAAGATTCAGTCACTCAATCACTCACCCACAAATCAAGACATTTGATATAATGTTTCTTTCTTCATGCAATATGGAAAGGTTTCCCTTCACCCTTCTTTCCATCCATCCAGTGTGAACCTCATCCACTTATTCATTCATTAGCTTACCCTTTTTATATAGAGGTTTGTTCCCCCTTTCCTTTTTGCTTTCTTTCAATGTTGAGACTTTTGTCACCCATTCATCTATGAAATACAGACCATTATTTCATCACACATCCATCCATTCAGTGTGATCATTCACTAACATGCTACTGTCTTTGTTTCTTCTCCTGTTGCTCTGAGAAAATACCTTTACAAAAACACCTTAAGGGAGAAAGGGCTTCCTTTGGCTCACAGTTCTCTGGACAGGAAGTCAAGGCAGAGGAGCTGGAAGCAGCTGCTCACACCACCTGCACAGCTTGTGTGAAGCTCACGTCCACTTTTTATATAATCCAGGATCCCAGCGCAGGGAATAGTGTAAACAATCTACAAGCCATTTCAAGGGCTAGCCCTGTGTAGGATTCTAGTCAGACCCTATTCCCATTCTTTTCACAGGTCTGTGACTCAGACACAAGGCTAGACCCCATGGCACTGCTGGAGCTTGTGCGAGTGCTGGATGAAGACCCCCGGGTAGGGGCTGTTGGAGGTGATGTGAGGATCCTTAACCCTCTGGATTCCTGGGTCAGCTTCTTGAGCAGCCTGCGATACTGGGTAGCCTTCAATGTGGAGAGAGCTTGTCAGAGCTACTTCCACTGTGTGTCCTGCATCAGTGGTCCTCTGGGTGAGTGAAAGCGGGGCTTGGGAGGCTTGTGGGTGCGTAAGAAGGGAGAGAGGGAGCCAGAGGCAGGGTAAAGTTGTGGACAACGATAGGGCTGGGGTCGGAATTGCAGACAACAAAGATTGGAGAGTAGGAAGAGATGGTGTTAGAGCTGCACTGGTTTGCAGCAGAGAAATGAAGCTGGGAAAGGGGGAAGGATGCAGATTGGGCAAGTTGCTGCGAAAGGGCTTGTGGAAGGGAGATGAGATTGGGGTGGAGATGGGGTTGAACAGGGAGGGCACTGAGAATGCTGGGGCATTGTGGGAGGAGCGGTGACTTTACAGTGCATGGTCATGTGACAGACACATTGGAATGGGCAGATAGGACTGGTGCTGTATTTGGGGTGATGAGGAACAAGGCTGAGACTGGGATGGAGATGAGGAAGCACAGAGTGGGAAACAGAGATGCACTGAGCACAACACTGACCACATCAGAGGCTGATGCTTGGGTACTCCCCACCCTACCTAGGCCTGTACAGGAACAACCTCCTGCAGCAGTTCCTGGAAGCCTGGTACAACCAGAAGTTCTTGGGCACCCACTGCACTTTCGGGGATGACAGGCACCTCACCAACCGCATGCTCAGCATGGGTTACGCTACCAAGTAAGTAGAGGAGACCATGTGGTCGTGTGTGTGAAGAGTGTCCCTGAGTGAGAGAGAAAGAGGGTCCACGAGGCAGAGGACAATATCAGAAGAGGTAGAGGAACCACGTGTATTCAGTCAATGGCCTTCAAAGAGTTTGATATTAGAAGAGAATTGGAGGTACTGTAAAGGCTGTAAAGGGTTTTGTGAACTCTTTTCACCTCCACCAAACAAGACAAGGTGAGGGTGAGCAATTTCACATAGAAGGAACAAGGTAGATGGGGTAAATGGGCTATCCCATGGAGACCGAGCCAGCGTGGGCCACTCAGAAGGGGAGTGAGAAGGATGAGATGAGTAGATGGGGTGGGCTAACACCAGTGGGAGAAGCAGCAAGAAAAGAGGAAATTGAGGAGGAGAGTGTCTGATCTCCATAACCACTATACGGGAGGTCTGTCAGTGACGATAAGTTGGATGCGCTACAGGCACAGCAGTAAGCAAAAGGGGCAAAAATTCTTCCTTACACTGAGGAGAAAATATATCTACCAAGTGTGGCAACCTATAGAGAATATTGTGTGACTTTTCCTGGGGAAGAAATGGTGTTCTATTTTAATTTTTGTTTCTGCAACAAATATCCCTGCAACTTAAGGGAGAGATTGTTGATTTGGCTTACAATTCCAGATCACAGTCCAATTACTGACAGAAAGTCAAGGCAGGAACTCAAGCCTTGCTGAGTATCGCATCCACTGTCAAAAGCAGAGAGAAATGAATGGACCCTAGCAGGCTGCCGCCTCCTGCTTAGTATTTAGCTAGCCTTCTCTACACTTACAATATTCAGTACCTCCCCTGTGAAATAGTGCTGCCCAAATTCAGGGGGAGTCTTCCCACCTCTGTGAACAATCAAGACAGTTCCGACAGACATGCCCACAGGCCAGCCTGACCTAGCCAGTTCCTCAGTGGAGGCTTTCCTCTCAGGTGCTGCTACCTTGTGGCAAGGTGACTGTTAACACTAGCGAGCGTAGATGTAAGCAAACATCACTCACCCCAGACAGGGCACACATGACAGACCAAAAATAAAAATAAACTTAAAAAGGCAAGAAAAATTATTCACCCTATTATTTAATGTCGGTCGTATGTGCCAAAGTAGAGAGAGACACTCACTAAGATTGCTAAGCCTTCATCTTCTGCAGGAGCTTCTGAAGAAGCAGAAGAAGGGCTTAGCCTTCTTGGAAAAGACTGACCCCCAGCTATTTCATTCCAGTTACTTTATTCAAACGTAGACAAGGTTAATAGGGGCTGGTAAAGGTTTCAACTTCCAAAGATACCTTGCTTTTGCTGCCTGTGAGAGCAGACAACCCACACAAATCTCAGATCTTTATGATTATCAAAAGTAAGAACTCCAAGTCTACCAGGAGTGTCTTAGGACCAAGGTCGGTGTAGCTGCAAGCTCTCACTTAGCACCAAGTGCAGTTTCTCCAGAGAAACATTTTTTTCTTTTTTATTTAAAGATTTATTTATCTATTTATTTATCTTTCTATTATGTATAAAAAATTCTGCCTCCATGTATGCCCGCATGCCAGAAGAAGGCGCCAGATCTCATTACAGTGGTTGCTGGGAATTGAACTCAGGGCCTCTGGAAAAGCAACCAGTGCTTTTAACTACTGAGCCATCTCTCCAGCCCCTCCCCCCGAAACACTTTTTTTCAAGGCCGAAACAGTCTCAAAATAATTTCACAGCATCTACTAATCGACCCAAATGTAGCAAAGACTTTCCTGAAACATTTCTCTCAAAGTCAGACACAAAGGTTTTACTATACGTTTCCCTTACAGCCAGACATAAAGGCTTTACTTGCATATCACTGCGTCTACCCAAGTCTAACTTGATACCAGTGAGTTAGTTGGGCGTACTTATGCATGAATGATTCGGAGGCAGCTTTGACTGCTCTCAATAGCTGCATCTGTAGAGCTCCCTGCACACCTTGCAGGCAGCTCCACTAAAGAGTTCCCCCCACCACACACACACACACACACACACACACACACAGAGTTGTTCACCTCCTTTAGGAGAGCTCTCCATAATCTAGTTACATTTTAAGCCTCCTGGGTCTTGTTAATTCCTTGAATTTCCAATTAACTTTTTAAGTTTTCCCTCCTCCCTCCAAGAGGAAATGTGTCAAGCTGGAGGAAACAGAGTTGAAACAATAATCTCCTATTAGCCAGGAGCACCAGGAGAGAGGACAGAGAGATACCAGGCGCCCCCTTGTGAAAGGCTCATAGGACCTTCACTAAAATGAATCATGGAGGGCTTTGAGTAGATGACCGGCTTGTGAAAGCATCCTCTAGACAGATGTTTTTGGGTACAAACAGCAATGGCAGAAGCAAGCAGAACATTGAAAGTGCCAATTGACACAATGAAGAGAGACACTGTCAAGTACTACCCTTGGTGAGAGACTAGTTTGAGGTCACCTAATAAGCTAACTGCTGATGGCCACCTCTGGCTTTTCCTTAATTGGGATTCTATCTACCCTGCATGGGTATGACTAAGGCATGTAGGGACAGATTAATGGTTTCTGCCTCAGCCACAGGAAGGGTTCCAACTGTTCTTTTGAGAACTTCTCATAGGAACATTAACCAGGGTAGTGGCCAGCCTTGCCCTACTCCTCATGGCAGGACTTGCCAATTTAGTCAGCACTTAGTCATGTCACTGATGGTGTTAGCGTCAATGACTAATATTCGTCATGTCTGTAGTAACAGTGTTAGTCACAGTGAAAAACAGCAGTAGCTCACACTGATTGAGCAATTACTAGAAATTGCTTAGTATACGACCTCCACGTAGTCCTGGCTGTTGTAAATATTAAACAGTGATATAGGCCCATAGAAAGGAAGCTGAGGAAGTTCATTGGTTAAGAGCACCTCTTCCATTCCAGCACCCACATCTGGTGGCTAACAGTGCCTGTAACTCCATCTCCAGGGGACCTGAGTCACTCGTCAGGCCTCTTTGTGCGTCCATACTCTTAGGTACACATACACACACCACACGCATGCATACACACATATACCATGCACACACCACATGCACACACAAGCACGCGTGCACACACACACACACACACACACCAGCATTCGGTCCTCTCTGCTTCCTGTCCATGGATGCAATGTGATCAGATGCTTCATATTCCTGCTTCCGTGCTTTCCCTTCCAGGCCAGACTTTATTTTTGAACTATGAGCCATAATAAAACCCTTCTGTCCTTACCTGTTGTCAACTGTTTTGACACAATGACAAAAAAGAAAAAAAAAACAACAAATACTACAAAAAGACAAAACAAAACAAAAACTTGCCCCAAGAGCAGTGAAAGTGGGCACTTCAAAATTCTGCTACCTGGACTGGACAGATGGCTCAGTTAATTAAGAGCACTGGCTGCTCTTGCTTAGGACCTGGATCCGATTCTGAGCACCCACATGGCAGATCACAAGCATCTGTAGCTCCAGTTCCAACGGCTGTGATGCTCTCCTCTAACCTCCTCAGGCACGAGGAACACATGTAACACACATATGTACATGCAAGCAAACCATTCATACACATGAAATGATCTTTAAGTTTAAAATTCCTGCCCAGGGAAAACCGCACTGATGCCCGCCCTTGTTTCTCTGCCCCTGTCAGGTACACTTCACGCTCCAGATGCTACTCAGAGACGCCCTCCTCCTTCCTGCGCTGGCTGAGCCAACAGACCCGCTGGTCCAAGTCTTATTTCCGTGAGTGGTTATACAACGCCTTATGGTGGCACCGCCACCATGCGTGGATGACCTATGAAGCAGTGGTCTCCGGCCTCTTCCCTTTCTTCGTGGCTGCCACAGTTCTGCGGCTCTTCTATGCAGGCCGTCCGTGGGCCCTGCTCTGGGTACTGTTGTGCGTACAGGGCGTGGCGCTGCTTAAGGCAGCCTTTGCAGCCTGGCTGCGAGGCTGCCTGCGTATGGTGCTGCTGTCACTCTATGCACCGCTCTACATGTGTGGCCTGCTGCCCGCCAAGTTCCTGGCATTGGTCACCATGAATCAGAGTGGCTGGGGCACCTCAGGCAGGAAGAAGCTGGCCGCTAACTATGTCCCAGTGCTACCCCTGGCACTCTGGGCTCTGTTACTGCTTGGAGGCCTGATCCGCAGTGTTGCCCAGGAAGCTCAGGCCGACTGGAGTAATCCATCCCGGGCAGCCGAGGCCTACCACCTCGCTGCTGGGGCAGGAGCCTATGTGGCCTACTGGGTGGTAATGCTGACCCTCTATTGGGTGGTTGTGCGGAGGCTCTGCAGGCGTCGCAGCGGTGGCTACCATGTTCAGGTGTGAGTCTGGCCATGGACATGCTCACAGAGGGCTGTGGGGGAGGCAAGAGGAGTCCTGCAGGGTAGCTGCAGGAGCCATGAATTCCATGTGGACTCTCTGGCCTCAGTTTCCTTTCTTGAAATGAGAGTGTCATCCAAGATTCTTGGAATGCATTCTTGGAATACATCCGATGAACTGTATTGGACCTGAAGAATTCTGGGTCTCGGGGGAGGGGTAATTTATTGATCAGGGTGTGGGTTTGTAGGACCAGGACCAGAAGGTCCATACATTCTTCTTGTTTCTATTTAATGTGTTTGTACTGTGATTAAGATATAATAAATTTTTTATTTATTTTCTTCCAAGCACCTCTTCCCACTTTTCTTGTCATTGGGTATTAGGGGGGCCCCAATAAGGGTTGATGGATGTTTGAAACTCTACAGGGTACTCTCCTTCCTGAGAACCTAGATTCTGAGGTCATACAATTGGTATTGGAGTTGAGGAGATGGTTCAACAGGTCTTCCAAAGGACCTGAGTTCAATTTCCAGCAACCACATGGTGGCTCACAACCTCTGTAACTTCAATTCCAGGGGATCTGACACCTTTTTTTGGCCTCTGTGTAGTGCACAAGCACACATGCAGGCAAAGCACCCATACATCTTAAATAAAAATGAAAGAAAATACAAGTAGTAGACAGATGGTGTGAGGCACACCGATAATCCATATCACGTCAGAAGTTCATGGTCATTGGCGATTAGTTCTGTTCCCTGTGGCTGTGAGAAAATACCCTGGTAAAAGCATCAAGGAAGAATGGGTTTATTGGACTAATTCCAGGCCACTGTCCGTTATTACAGGGACGTCAAAGCAGCAGGAGCTTGAAGCAGCTACTCACATCACAAACAGTCAAGAGCAATGGATTAATGCACACATGCTTTTTTGCTCACCATCTCCTTTTCAACCAGTCCAGGACCCAGCTCATACAAGGATGCTGCCTGCATTTGGGGAGAGTCATCCCACCTCAGTTAACCCAGTTAAAATCACCCACAGTCATACCTAAAGGCCACTCGAATCTAGGTGATGCTATGTGTCACGTGGACAATCAAAACTGAACATCATGCTCTGCTACACAGGGACTTCGATGCCACCCTGGCTACATGAAATCTAGTCTCACGAACCTCCTAAGACTCTCTCAACTTCAATTTCTTCTTAGACTACCCTGCCAGTTCCTTTTCTGTAGATAGCAACAGTCCATGAAGAAAACGCCGATTTTAGTAACTTGACCATTGTGCAGCCATAGCTGTATTCTAACTCTACTTATTTCTATCTCTCCCCAGGGGACTCCATCCCCACTGGTGGTCACCCCTCATCCCACTGCCCCTCACACACACACACTCAACGCAGTCACTCATCTTCCATATGTGAATTTATCTGTTTTAGATAGTCCTATAAATGGAAGCTGGCGGTCTGTGACCTTTTATGGTTGATTTAGCATAAGACTTTCAAAGCTCACTCAAGCCATTGAATCTCTGATTCATTTCTTTTTTATTGTTAAGCAGTATACCATAACAGGACACAACCCATTTTTATCCATCCTATTATCAACAAACAGATATTTAGGTTGTCTCTAACCTGGGACTATGATGTTCTTCAGCAGGTTTGTGCGTGGACCTATGATTCTAATTTTTAAGTATATACCTAGGGAAAAAAACTATGAGGTCTTATAGTTCCTTTTAAATATTATTTTAAATGTATTAATACAATTATTAATATATAATAAATCATTTATTGTTATTTTAAAATTATTTTTTCCTTATTTTGTGACAGGCTCTCATAGAACAAAGGTAAGTCTCAAACTTGGTGAGGATGACCTGGAGCTTCAGGTCCTCCAGCCTTCATGTCCCGGGTTCTGAATTGATAGACACAAACCACATTGTGTTCACAGAGTCCTGAGGATGGGAGCAGGGGCTTTGAACATACTAGGCAGTTACTCCATTTACTTAGCCACATCTACAGCATCAGCCATTTCTTTTAATTTTGTGTTATCTTTGTGTGTGTGCTCATGTGTGACTGTGTGCACACAGGTGGATGTCAAAGGACATGTCACCTGTGCATCCAGTCCCTGCTTTCCATCTTCTTTGAGGTAGGGTCTTTAACTCTCCACTGCATCTCCCAGCCTGGGTGGCACACAAGCTTTCTGGGATTCTCCTGGCTCCATCACTCATCTTGTATAGGAGAGCTGGCATTACAGAGGCTCAGTATCTTACACCATTTTACATGGGTTCTGTGGATCCAACTCGGGTCCTCATGACTCAGTGCAAGTCTTTTGCTCACCAAGATAGTTTTCCAGACCTGAATTCTGGGAGGAAATGGCAGATTTTTTTCACAAAGACTACTCCATTTTACCTCATTGCTAGTAAATGTGGTGAGGCTTTTGATCTCCCCACCCCCTTGCCAAACTTATTATGTAACACTAATTACAAGCTATCTCTGTGGCCGTGGTTTGGTTTCTCTTTGTGGTTTTGATTTCCATTTTCCCAATGACTAATGTTGACTCCCATTGTTAAAAAACCCAAGCCAATCACATGACCTGCAGGCACTCCTTCCTCACCTCTTCCCCATTCTACAAAACTATTAAATTAATCTCATTAATGATATCTTTATTACCAAAACCATGAGCTTCCCACTGAGGCAGCAGCTTCTGCAGTCAGTCTGTCTGTTTCTCACCACTCTGTGCGTTGTATATATGTGAGGAAGCATATTGGGTTTTTTTTTGTTTGTTTGTTCTTTTAGGTTTGTTTTCTTTTGTTTCTGTCTATGAAACTCAGGCTGGCCTGGAGCTCCTGTGTAGACCACTTTTCTTTGAGCTCAGAGATCCAGCTGCCTCTACCTTAGCTTCCTAAGTGCCGGGATTTGCGGGGCGCCATCCTGTCCAGCAGGAATGAACCCCACCAAAAACGAGAATTCCTTCTCTGGTCACATCTTTATTTGGAGCATTCCCTTGAGGAAAATTGGGGGAAGGGACGATAGAGCAGGGACGAGAGAAAGCTTAGAGAGAGAGCGTTGGGCCCCGAGGCAGCTGCTTTTAAACGGTGGAGCGGCTTGAACGCTGTCCTGATTGGTTAATGCCATCCTGCTGGTCTGAGCATGTGCAGGCAAGGGTGCAGGCAGGGTTGCTCAGCCCCACATGGCTACCTCCAAACTGCAGGACCACCTGTGCCTCCAGGTGGCTCCCAACATCTCCCCCTAATTATTGTCTTTAAGAGCAATAAGGCAAAACTATTTTCCAATCTGGTCCCCACCTAGACGCAGCATGCCAAGGATATCTCTGCTCCCACCCATTCCTAAGGAAGGAAAAGGCAAAGTAGAGTAAGAGATAAGAGGTTGCACAGGGTGTTGCTCAAGTCGATGGTGTGAAACAGCTGCTCTTGGCACTGCCCAGAAGGTCATCTCTGCTGTCTCCACACGAATCTTCCACAGCAGGACACTCAGCATCCACTGGGTCGTCTTCTTTATCTCTCTGGTCGGTCTCGCTGGCATCCAGATGTATGTCAGCATTCCTAGAAAAACATAAACAAAACTCTCCTCCCAAATTAACATTTAAGAGTATTAAAAACTCTCAGTGTAAAAATTCAGCACAATCAGTACTGGAAGTAGGCTGGTTTTGAACTTAGAGATCTGCAGGTCTCTGTTTCAAAAAGCAAATCTTGTTTGCCTGTACCAGCAAAATTTTGAATTAAAAATTAAGTGTAAAGAATGCAAGAGAAATCCTTTCTCTGGGGGAAGCTGTCACTGGTAGTGTAGTCCCCCTCTATTGTTTAAAAACCAAAGCAGTTGTCACTGGGAATTGAACTCATGACCTTTGGAAGAGCAGGCAATGCTCTTAACCATTGAGCCATCTCTCCAGCTCCCCTATTCAGATGGAAAAACCTCTAGGTAGCATTGTTTATCTCACCAGGTGCCTCAGGCAAAAGGTCCGCCTTTCTTTGTTACCTAGGATACGGTAACCAGGTAAACATGCCTTTATTATGATAATCACGACCAGTTCTTTAAGGGAGAATGGACGTCGATCATCTGGCTACTTCCTGCTGACAAAGGGGCGATGTTTGGGGGATAAATGTTTTTATCTGACTAAATTCTTGGCGACCTTGGCTGAGGGCGGCAGCAGCGGAGGCGGCGGCTGCCACAGCTCCGCCTCTGAAGCCCATTATGGCGCGCTCCGCATGGCCCGAAGGCATGGCTCCGCCCCGGGCCGTGGGCGGGCTCGCCGTTTCACCTCAGGCAATGAACTCGCACCGCTGTGAGCCTTTTCCAAGCTCCGGCGAGGGGGGGCATCCGCCCACCCGTGGAGGGGCTTCTCCTGCCCGGTCCGCCCGCGCGCAGAGCCCCGTTCTCTGGGAACTCACCTCCCCGCTCGCCCATGTTGCTATGGAAACACAGTTTTTCCGCAGAGCCGATTCAGCTCCTCTTTGCCTTCTATGGCGCCGCTGCTCACCACGCAGCTTCCGCCTCAGTCAGGCGAGTCCGCTCAGGTGCTGAAAAAGCCTTCCAAAAACCATAGCCCCGCCAGAAGGCCTCTGATGTCACACGGACTTTAGCCTGCCCGCGACCTGGCTATTCGCAAGCCTCTGAGGACTCCAGCAAATTTCCCGCCAGCAACTGGTTAGCATGGCCATGCCTCCCGAACGAGCTAGCACTGGAGAGTGCAATTTTGCGTCTCCCTCCTGAGTAGCTGGGATTACAGGTGTGCACCACCGTGCCTGGCCCACTTCCGTGTTTCTAATCAGGCATTACCGCTCAAAGGCGGGCCGGCTGCCGCCAGCACTCTCAACACGATCAAGCAGCTTGTCTTTCTCAGTCAAAAATTAAAGTTTTTTGTACGTGAGAGCCAGAGACTGAGCTCTCTTAACAAAATTAGGCGAAAATCACCTCCAAAAGCTCTGTGGCTCTTTAAGAACAGGGAAGGCAGTGATCAAGCTTGCCTCCCTACGAGACTGTTGCCTCCAGTCTCTATCAGCGAGTACGCAGGTGGACGGAGAGGGAGCGGAAGCCGCGGTCTCCCGTACCCCATCGTCCTCAAAGTCCTGCCTTAGTTACCTCGCCTTTTTTGCTGCTGTTTACATTCCTCCTGCACTGAACTTAAGGGATTTTTCTTCCCCGTTGCTTTCTGTACCTTCTTTCAGATACCTTAACTTTGATTTTTTTTTGTATTTTCTTTTCTATTTAGGCCTATCCTTTGAAATTCCTTTTTACATTTCTTTTCCTCCCCTTTCTGGGGATTTCAACCGACGTCACTCACCGCTCCATGTTCTCAGAGTTCTGAAATTCAAGGCTCTCTGTGCTGGTGTCTGATCTTGGCTTTTTCTCCCGGGCTTTCTCAGGGTCCCCCGGCGTAGTTGTCAGGGTCCCTCAGCGTCCCGGAGTTTCGAGCACCAGTTGCGGGGCGCCATCCTGTCCAGCAGGAATGAACCCCACCAAAAACGAGAATTCCTTCTCTGGTCACATCTTTATTTGGAGCATTCCCTTGAGGAAAATTGGGGGAAGGGACGATAGAGCAGGGACGAGAGAAAGCTTAGAGAGAGAGCGTTGGGCCCCGAGGCAGCTGCTTTTAAACGGTGGAGCGGCTTGAACGCTGTCCTGATTGGTTAATGCCATCCTGCTGGTCTGAGCATGTGCAGGCAAGGGTGCAGGCAGGGTTGCTCAGCCCCACATGGCTACCTCCAAACTGCAGGACCACCTGTGCCTCCAGGTGGCTCCCAACAGGGATTAAAGGCATGTGTATGACTGGCATGGAATGATTTCTTCACTCAGCTGTCAGGAAAAAACAGGAGCCTCAGCAACCTCCCTCAGTTTGCTGTTCGTTTTTTCTTGGTTCTGAAGCTGGGACACCACTTATCTGCTACTGTGCTTCCACTCTGAGCATGCACAAAGCCGAGTTTGACCCAGCACTGGGAAACTAAGAATGTTAGTGCACACCCATGATCCTAGCACTTGGAATCCCTGCCCGTGGAGGTGGTAGGCTCAGGAGTTCAAGGTTGTCTTTGTGCAGTCTAGCTAAGAAAACACAAGCTCCAGATTCAGGGAGCAACTCGGTCTCAAAGGACTAGATGGAGAGTGACAGAGGACTTCTGAGACACCCTCTCTCCATCCCTCCAAAAACACTCACACTCTCACTCAGTATAAACAAGCAAATTGGGCTGGAGAGGTAGCTCAGTGGTTAAGAGCATTGCCTGCTCTTCCAAAGGTCCTGAGTTCAATTCCCAGCAACCACATGGTGGCTCACAGCCATCTGTAATGAAGTCTAGTGCCCTCTTCTGGTCTGCAGGCATACACACAGACAGAATATTGTATACATAATAAATAAATAAATATATTTAAAAAAAACAAGCAAATGTTTCTAAGCTTTGCTTTGCGTTCTTTTTCATGCAGCCATTAGAGAACCATGTTTCTCATCTGTGTCTACACATGGCCCTGCTAGGTACTCAGCATTGTGGCTCTAAGTGCCCTAATTACACTCTCCACCCAGAGGGAGAATTCCTAAACATTGTCTAAATCCCAGAATAGTATACCAAATAGCCTGCAAGATGTTTCCACTTAATAGTTAACCCACCTATTACACCCAACTCCAAACTTTTCTCCTTTTAATCCATCTCCCTGTCTCAGCAAACACAAGGGCATCATCTCAGTTCCCTGGGCCAAAGATTCAAGAGCCATGTTGCCAATTAGAGTGACCACTACAACTTTTCCCTCGACCACTGATTCGTCACAAACCCATTTACCATGTAAGCTACCAATTCAAAAGGAAAGAGATGTAGCTGAGTTCACATGGGGCTCCTAGTCAACATACCCCAAGATGCACACACCTTTAATTCCAGCACTCAGGAGGCAGAGGGGGGTGGATCTCTGTGAGTTCAAGGCCAGCCTGGTCTACTGAGAGTTCCAAGACAGGCCTCACAGCTAAGGAGAAACCCTGTCTCAAAAAACAAACAAACAAAAATTTAAAAAGACTACCTAGAAGAGTTAGGTACAGTGTTATACACCTATAATTCAAGCACTTGAGAAACAGAGATAAGACCCCAAGATCCAGGCCAGCCTAGTTTCGACAGGGAGATCCTGTTTCCAAAATAAGACAAACAAAAAAGTTAAGACCATCTAGATAATGAGTGTGGTGTCACCCAGATTCTCCCAGCATTTGGAATGTGGAAGAAAAAATCCTGAGTCCCAGGACAGCTTTGGCTATAAATTGAGACTCTGTCAACAAAAAATAGTAAGGTTAGGAGGGTGTCTTGGCTGGTAAAGTGCTTGTTACACAGAGACCTCAGTCCTTGCCCCATAACCTACACAGAAACCCAGGTGCAGTAGTGCATGCATGGCTGCAATTCCAGGTCTGAGGTGGTAGAGATGGGTGGGGATACCTGGAGGCCAGCAAGTCTAGTTAGCGGCTGAGCTCCAGGTTCAGTCAGAAACTGCCACAAAAAATATTTACAGGGTTGAGAGTGATTGAAGATGTCCAGCATCAACCTCCGACTTCCACACACAGGCACACACTATTGTAAGCACATACATGCAGAAAAAAAAAAAAAAAGGAAAATGCCAGCCATGTTCCTCTGTGACTTCTGTTGGCCTGAAGCAAGGACTGCACTAATTCTAGCTACCTCTAGCAGTCAAGGCATTCACCAAGACTTATCCCTTTCAAGGGATTCAGAGTGTAGGCAGCTGGTGCTTCAGCTCTAGACAGAGCAGAATTAGGTCAGGTCCATTACGGAGACAGCTGCTGTCCTTTCCTTGATGTCTTCTTGTCTCTTAGACTCTGCATTCACATCTGCCTGCAGATGCTGTTGCGTTCACCTTCTGGGTAGAATGGAGCCATGGTTTACGTGAGATACGCTCCCATGTTTGTGAACATGTAATCCCCAGTTGGTGCTGTCTGGGGAGGTTAGGAATCTTCAGGTGGAACCTTGCTGGAGGAAGTCTATCTCTAGGGTAAGGATTTGAGTGATTCTAGCCTCACTCTACCTTTTATTTTCTTTTCACTGCCTATGTGTGGATGAAACTATGACCATCCAGCTTCCTGTTCCTGCCTTCATGCCCTTCCCTGCCCACTGCTGAGCTTTCCCCACCATAAGGGACCTGTCAGTAATTCTGCAACTATAAGCTAAAATAGCCTTCTTCCTTAGGTTGCTTCTGGTCACGGTATTTTATCACAGTAAAAGAAACATAACTCTTACATTACTTCCCATTCCCTTTTGTCCTAGAACTTTGGTTTTTAACCTAATTTCTGCAGCATCTCAAAGTGCCACCTCCGAGACTTGAATCTGAAATACGCAGGTTTGTTTCCAAGTAGATCTCAACATCTGGGAAGACTATGGGGCCTTTTATGAGGTGTGTGGCCCACCAGAATAGATCACTGGTGATAGGCTCTGAAGGTTTATTAGCCAGGCCTCTGAATCCTATAACTCTTCACTTACGGGCAGGCAACAAACCTGTAGTAACACACTTCTACTGCCTTGTATGGAGCTCCTCAACCCTGCCAAAACCTAAGAGATTCAAAACCATGGGCCAAAATAAGGCATCCCTTTCTTGCTTCTATTGGGTACTGTGGTTACAGAAACAGGGAAATAACTGATATAGTAGCTATGCAGTGTATGACCTTCCATGGCTCAGTGTGGTGATCCGAATGAGAAATGTCCCCTATTCGTTCATACACACTGGTTCCCTTATTCTCCTGTTGTGCTGTTTGGGGGAGGTTATGAAACTTAGAGGGTAGAATCTTGCTGGATGATGCATGTTGCTATGGATGCCCCCGCTGAACTTACAGCCTCACCCCTCTTCCATGTGGCTCCCTTGGCTTCCTCTATGCATTTTGAGATGCATTCTCTTAGCTGCTTGCTGCCATATATCCCTTGTCTTCCTGATCTATCCCTCTGGAACCATAAGCTAAAATGAACTCTTGCTTCTGTTCGTGCTTTCTCATAGGTATAGAAAATTCACTAATACATTCAGAAACTGTTGGTGACCTACACAACCTGACCTGCCTTTCCCTTTCCTTCCACGCCGAGTTCACGGTGTGTTCATCCCATAGCTCTTTGCTTCAGTCCCTCCCGCATACCTGCAACTGCTGCACCAGGGCTCTCCAACATGTCCACAGCTTGCACTTTCCAGTCCTTCCTCAAATGTCAGCTTCCCAGTCAGACTGTCTTCAGAGCCAACTGCCACTGTTCCTCACACAGTATTCCAAAACTCTCCCTTACCTTTCCCTCACAAATACTATGTGTCTTAATTTCTTGTTTACTGTCCAGGATGCAATACAGGGGTTTGGGAAATGGCTCACGCAGCGCTTAGTGTGCAAGCAGGAGGATCTGAGCACAGAAACCTCACCAACTAGGAATACTGGCACATGTAATCCCAGCTCTGGGGAGGTAGAGCCAGCAATATGCCTGAGACATACTGGCAGGCCTGTCTAGCCTAATCACAAGCTCCAAATCCAGTGAGACCTTGTCTCCAATTATAAACGTGGATATCAATTGAGGAAGACACCTGATACCAATCACAGTCCTCCGCATGTACCCACACACATGTACACAGAGCACACTGAAAAAAATGAAAGAAAGAAAGAACGGTTGGTGGAAGTAAGGACACTAGTGAGAGATAGGACAAAACTAAGCTATGTTTAGAAGATGAGAAGACTCAACCTTTACTATCATCATTGGAAAGCAAAAAACTGCAGGAGAGTGCTTAATCATTAATCATGTCTAGGGCTAGGAGTATCTAGCTAGTTGGCATAGCACAAGCCTAACACACACAAAGCATGCCATTCTGCTGCCAGCACTGCATAAAACTGGGACCAGTAGTGCACACTTATCTTACCAGATTTGGAAAGTAGAGGCAGGAGGATCAAAAGTTCAAGGTTATCTGAGTTTTAGGTGATCCTTGGCTACAAGAGACTTCCTAAAAAACTAGCTGCCTGGGCTCGTAGGATAACTCTGCGGTTAAGAGCACTGGCTGCTCTACCTGAGGACCCGAGTTCAATTCCCAGCACCCATATGGCAGCAACTGTCTGTAACTCCTGTTCCAGGGGATCCAATACCCTTACAAAGACATGTATGCAGGCAAAACATTAATGTGCATAAAATACAAATAAAAAATTATTAATAAAACTGTCTATTATGCCTACATGGAACATGGGGGCAGAGGTGGGAGGAGGGAAGACATGGAATAGCACAGACTGCATATGGAACAGGAACTAGTCAGAGAAAGTCAATTGTGGGCTGGTGCCTGTACAACAGGCAGGAAGTCATTCAAGATGGAGGAAGAGCGGTAAAGGTCCAGACATGGAACAGAACTCTCAAAGTTCAGGGGACCAAAGCTGAAGCCACCCGAGCTGAAAAGTAACAAGGAAGACATGAGAGGAGATAAAAGCTATACAATAAAACAAGTTTCAGATAGCTGCCACGAGCATTTACTGAGCTGACGTAAAGGTAGACATGAGCGGGGAGGGGGGGCAGCAGTGAGGGATAAGAGAAAAGGAGGTTATGAGGAGAGAAGGAAAGAAAAACCACATATTGCAAATAGGAAACCTGGGGAGGCCGAGAATCATCATGGACATCATAGGGAGTAAAGAGAACTGCAGGGTAGGATGGAAAGCTCTCTTCCTTGCGTGGGAGACACAATTAGGACGACCAACAAGGGCCAGAATGTGGGGCCCTTTGGAAGTTTAACAAGGAATTAGATTTGATTTCAGTGACAACAGAAGCCATTGATGAGTTTGAGGCAGAGAACCCACTGTGACACACTTACCTAGATTGGAAACTAGTAGGGATCTGAGTCCATTCTGAGAACCCAGATGTAAAAAGCCTGCAGTTGTCATTCTAGGGCTGGTGAGGTGGTGACACATTGACTCTTGGGGCCTGCTGGTCAGCTAGCCTAATCAGGCAAGTCCTAACCATTGAGAAACCCTGTCACCAAAACACAGTGTGGTTCGTGCCTGAGGAATGACACTTGAGGTTGACCTCTGGCCTCCACATGCATGTATATGTACACAAATGTGGCCCGCTCACACATAGAAAGAAACCAGCCTAGGCAAAGTAGCTCACCTGTCTAGAATCCAAAGTAAGGGGCTGAAGGTGTGGCCCAGTGCTAGAACGACAGGGGTGTGACTTAGTGGTAGAGCCCTATCTAAACTATTCCAGTGACTGGCTGAGGTATGGCTCAGTAGTAGAGCTCCAGTCTAGAATCCTCTAGTAAGGGGTTAAGGGTGTAGCCCAATGGTTTTTGCACTGAACTGCTAGAAGACTATAGGTGCTACTTGTGGAAGGAAGTCTTGGGGGAAGAAAGGATTGGGGAGGGGGGATACCATATAGTACTCTAAGGGTATTTTCTATAGATGGAAATGTCAAGGAATCTGCTAGAGAACAGAAGGGTCTGGGCTGGTGCTCAACAAAGAGCCTCCCAAACTGATAACTTATGTCCTGTCACCATGGGTCTATACACCGAAGCATTGGGGGGGGGGGGTAGCTTGTCCTCCCTAGGGTGAGCAGTGACCTCATCAAAACGAACAAACAAGTCACCCCTCAAAACCAACAACAAAAAACAGAAAACAAACAAGAGGATCAGAACTGAAATACATTCTTTATTTCAGGGATGAATGTCAGATCAGGGCAGATAGCCTCGTTAGGGGCCACTTAAGTACCATCGAAAAAACACCCTGAGGAAAAAAAAAAAAAAGGAGTGTGTGCGCTGAAAAAGGGCTCAGTGACAGAAACACAATAGGATTTCAAATTGCAAGGAGAGCCTAGACCTGAGTCTCCAAGGAGCTCTGGTGTCGGGACTATGTTAGTTTATGAGCTGTAAGGATAGAATCTGGATTTCTCAGCCTGTGCAAGGAGGGCTAGAATCTGGACTTCCGGCTCTGAGAAAAAAGGGTTCGGTCTCCTAGGTCTGAAGAATTGGAGGCTAGAACCCTGAGTCTAAGGAAGGCAGTCTAGAGCCTATATACCATTAGTCTGAGAAGACCTGGGTTGGGCTCTGGGAGGAGGCTGGGGTCTGGACTCCTGGGTCGGAGGCCTGCGGCGGCGTGGACTTAGGGAGCTGCGGGAGGAGAGGGTGGTAGCTGACACTCACCACACTAACACAGTGACAGTAGCAGACACGAGTGCAGCAGTAGCCGCGAGCAGGAACAGGTTGCCAAGCGTCAGAGCCTGGGGCCTGGCAAGCAGTTCGCTTAGGCTGGGCCTCCAGGGCTCGATCATTTCCGCCTCCCGCGGCGTCCAATGCATCACTTCCCGGAACGTGACCTGGAGCTCAGTCTCCCCAGGCGGAGGAGGGCCAGTCACTGCCAGAGCGCGCGCATTAGAGGGCGGAACCCCGCCCTTGGCCCCACCTCTCCTCACATCCTTGCCCCGCCCGCACCGTTCAGAAAGAAGTAGAGCCGCGCCAGGGGGCGTTGGTCGTGCAGGATCACGCAGGAGAAGGTCCCGCGGTGCGTGGGTTGCACTGGCCGGATCCGCGCCAGGTAGCCGTGGGCCCCTGGCACATCACGGAAGTAGGACACGTCCTGAGTCCGGACCTGCGAGATGGCGGGGCTGAGGAGCTCAAATGCACCCGGACTCATCCAGAACGGGCAATCCCCGCCCAGTGCACGCCCCCTCCCCAAGCCCTGACTCAGCTCGGGAGCCTCTGACTCGTCTCGCTGCCATGAGTAACCCTTCCCAGCATTCTTAAAGTCTGACTCATAATGCACATCCAAGCACTGGTCTTCCATATATTTAACCTCAATCTTTCCCTAGGTCTCCGACTGCCCTCTCGCATTAAACCCAACCCCTTAGCCTTGCCCCGGAGCAGAACCGATCCCTTAAGCCCTCCTGCAGGCCCTGTCCCGACTCACACCTCCTCCCGCGAATTTCCATGAGTAAGTGAGCTCCGATTCAGGCAATTGGAAGCCCACGATACAAGAAAACAAAGCCTGATCCCCTCGCTTCACCGTCACGTCCTGAACTGGAGAGGAGAGGAAAGGTGATTCTGGCGGGCCTACACAAGCCCCGCCCCTTCCCTGGCGTGCCTGTGCAGCCACCTCACCTGGACAGTCTAGAGGGAGGTCGCAGACTGTGGAAAAGCAGCCCCAACAGTAGAAACGCCTAGTGACCTCCTGGACGCCTGTGAGCCGAGACCAGGAGTGTCTCCAGATCAGTTCTCCGGACCTTGTTGAATCTATGGGGACTCCCAGGGTTCTACTGGCGAGGTGAAAGACAGACCCCGCATTTTCTGCACTATTTAGATAACCCTGCTTAGTTGGCCCCCAGGTCACCTCCTGATTTGTTAAGTTTTCTGCAACATTACACTTATGTTTTGTTTGTGTGTTGTAGTCACTAGGAATGGAACCTAGGGGTTTATGCACGCTAGTCAAACTCCCTTCCACCGAGGCAGGCCCTCAGCCAGACTGGGAGATTCTAGACAAGTGTTCCTGTGCTGAGCCTTATCTTCAGAATTTTTTTTTAGATTTTGTTTTGAGACAGGGTCACCCTAGGTTGCCAGACGTGGCCTAGAACTTTATGTAGCCGTAGTCCAGGCTGGCCTTGGATGTGTGATCTTCCTGCCCTAGCCTCTGGAGTAGCTAGGATTGCAGGCCTTCATCAACATGGCCTCTTGCTAGGAAGTTTTGGCAGAATACCTAGTTAGTGCACTTTCCTATTGACTTCCTTTGGGTCTATGGCCCACTCATGGTCTTCATCTTAGGTTCCACGTTTCCGTCCCAGCTTCCCCTACTTTTTTAAAGTATGGGACTAAATCCTTACCACAAGGAGGGATGCAGTCCTGGGCTGTGGAGAGAAAGGAGGACGCATTAGGACCCAGAGAGTTGACAGAGAGACCTACCTAGAGCCGCTCCAGAGGTATTTCAGGCAGGCCTATGGCCCTATGGCGGAATAGTCAGGACTTGCAGCCCTCACCTCTGGAGGAAAAGTCTAGGCTCCTAAAGCAGCACTCGGAGGGCAGAACAGAGCACACTGTTCCTAAAGCGCAGGACCAGCACAGCACTTCATCCAGAGGGTGCGGCAAGGACAAGCGTGTCAAGTTGAAAGCCTACAACTAACTAGGAAAAGTGAAATGGGTGGTGGTGTGGGGCACAGGAGCCTTGAGGAGGAATCAACCTTGAAGTATTAATTACCCTTGGAAGTGGAAAAATCAGCACCTAATTAGTAGGCCCAGATAGAGAAGCATCAACTAGAGAGGATGCCTTTGAACACGGGGCCAAAAGCAGATTGATTGTCACATGATCTATCCTGGGATAGGAAATCCACTGGTCCCAGGGTTTAGGCAGGATTCCAAGTGTACAAATGTCTGTGTGGCGTAGTGTATTGGCAGGGGGCGGAGCTACAGGCTGGTTTACCTTTTTTAAGCTGTTGAATGGTCCTCTTCATTTTTGCTGCAGCACTAGGGAAGGCAGCCTTAAAGGACCCTAGAGGATAAAGCAGGGTGTTTGTACTAAAAGCCCTTTCCCTATGGCAAACAGTCAGGACTTGCTGTCTCTCCCATAGGCACATGCTGTGTTTCTACCTCCCACAGGTCCAAAGGGAAGGCTGGCAAACTTCTACAAGATGCTCTTTCTGCTTCCTGACAGCACTATCCATTTATATCTTAGTGGAAAGGGAAGAACAATGATTAACTCTTCTGCAGGGCTTACTGGGCCCTACAACGCTGGTTGTTTCCTTTCTCTGCTGCAGCCCTCTTGCTTTCACTCTCCATCACTCTGCCTATCTTACCATCTCATGTGTCACTGCAAGGGTTTTAATTACCCCAAATCTAAAGTCCCCCACTTTTGACTCATTGTGCCTCTTTCGGTTAACATAGACTTCACCAGTTTGCGATTACACATATGCAAATTAGATGTGCATGTAAATTAGATGTGTGTGTAAATTAGATGCTGAGATGTGATAACAGCATAAGTCTATCTTCTTGGTGTTTTGTTTTAAGATGGTGGCTCACTATGTTCCAAGCTGACCTAGACTTCTCTATGTAGCCCAGGCAGGCCTTGAACTCAGAGATCTGCCTACTTCTAACTTCCCAATGTTGGGATTAAAGGCACACACAACCATACCTGGTTTCTTTTCTGTATGCTTTTAATTAATGTTTTTTGTTCTTTGAAATATGCATGCAATGTATTTCGATTATATTCATTCCCTCTCCTATCTTCTTCCAGACCCATATACTGCCTAGTTGTCCTAACCCTCTTCATGTATTTTTTTCCCCTGGAACTGTAATAACCCATGCAGTCCAATCTTGCTGACCATCCAGTAGTGCACCTACCTACAGTGAACCTACCAACCTATCAGGAACTGCATGCACCCTTGAAGATAACTGGCTCTCGCTATCCGTTTGCCTCCATTTGGGGTGGAGGCTTGTGAGCCCCTCCCCCACAGCACTGGAATGCTGACCGACTTGATCTTGGGCAGGCAGCTACAGCTGCTGTGAGCTCAGGAGTACATTGGTTCTGTCAAGTCCACAAACCGCTTCACCTAGTCCTCTCCAACTTCTGACTCCTAACCTTTCCAATCTTTTCTCAATGTTCCCCAAGCTTCCACTTTTTGAATACAGCATCCTCAGAAACCACAAAAGGGTCCCAAGTCTTACAAAACAGCCTAGTAAGAATGTGTCTGGTGAACTTTAGAGTCTGGCAGGATCTGTAGGTCACCAGCTGTAGCCTTAGATCCAAATGTATCACCTGGATATGATAAACATCAGGCAGTAAAATGTTTCTTTTTCTCTTCTTTGTTCCATCTTTCTTTCTTTCGTTTTTGTTTTTAATTTTGTTTTATTTTAGGCAGGGTTTGTCTTTCTAGCCCTGGCTATCCGGTAACTCACTCTGTATACCAGGTGGGCCTTGAACTTGAAAATCCACCAGCCTATGCCTTCCAAGTGTTGGGATTAAAGGAGTGCACCATGACCGCTGGCTTGTTTCCTTTTTATTTATGAACTGTTTGCCAATATACAACTTTGGGACAGTTATATAAAAGTTTCTTATCTTGGTCAGTAGATGGTGTTGCATGCTTTTAATCCCAGCAATTGGGAGGCAAAGACAGGAGGATTTCTATGAGTTCAAAGCCAGCTTGGTCTACAAAGTGAGTTCGAGGACAGCCAAGGCTACAAGGAGAAACCCTGTCTCAACACAGCAAAAATATTGATATCTCTTTGCAAAACAACAGGGAGGAGGCTGAGATAGTTCTGCAGTTACGACAATGTCTTGCAGAAGACCCAGTTTTGTTTCCCAGCACCCATGTCAGAAGTTTCACAACCATCTGTAACTCTAACTTCAGGGCATCTGATGCCCTCTCCAGGACTTCAAAGACTCCTGAACTCAAGTGCACCAATGCCCTGTTTCCCCCATCCATATAATTAAATAAATCTTAAAAAAATAAATGGATTGCCAACACACAAAACTGATGTCAGAAAAATGCCTGGCATCTTCTTTTAAAAAAGTCCAAAACTATACAACAAAG
Organism: Myodes glareolus; assembly: GCF_982192425.1. Classification (NCBI taxonomy): domain Eukaryota; kingdom Metazoa; phylum Chordata; class Mammalia; order Rodentia; family Cricetidae; genus Myodes; species Myodes glareolus. The sequence continues at coordinate 78,978,379 of NC_142026.1, forward strand.
ACCATAGTGTCACAAGGCACAATTAGCAGTTCAATGACCACCACTGCCTTTAAACAGAACATTTCCCAGTCCCCCCCTCAACTAATATTCATTTCCACCCTTCTATACTCTGTTATGTTCTGAGTCCTTAATTCTCGCCACCACAGTACCCTCCAGATCATGAGATGGAGATCACCAGAGACCAACAAGATAGGGGGCCCTTCTGGTGGAAATGGTTGCGACAGTGTCCATCCCCCACCCCATTCATATGTACGGAAGAATGCCACAGTACTTGGAGGTGCTAAAATGATGTCATTTGGGTACATCTTAGACTAGTATGATAGTTCATCTTTATTATCAGATTCCTAGGATTTAGAATCACCATGGAAATAAACCTCTGGGCCTGTCGAGGGGTGGGAAAACCTACCCTGTATGTGCTTTGTACCATACCACGGGCTGGGGTCCCAGAGTGAACCAAAAGGAGCAAATTGAACACCAGCATTCATCTTTCCCTGCTTCGAGGCTGTGTATGCAATGTGATCTCCCGCTCCTGCTGTGACTTCCTGCCACAATATAGCAGTGGTTCCCAACCTTCCTAATGCTGCGACCCTTTAATACAGTTCCTCATGCTGTGGTGACCCCAACCATAAAATTATTTTTGTTGCTACTTCACAACTGTAATATTTGCTACTGCTATGAAATGTAATGTAAACATGTGTTTTCCAGTGGACTTAGGCGACCCTTGTGAAAGTTCCAAAGAAGTCACAACCCACAGGTTGAGAACCACTAGACTACACTCTTAAACAGTGAGCAAACAGTGATAAACCTTTTCTCCATTAAGGTTATTGTCAGGTATTCTGTTACAGCAATGAGGATGGTGACCAGGATATATGTATGTATGAAACTGTCAAAGAACTGATGGCATTAACTAAAGAATGGCATATGTTGCCGACAGAGCACCAAAGCCAAGAAGCTGGTTCTGAGGTCATAAAGAGCTGGAGTATGACCTAGAGATGGTAGTGCCGTAAGGAGGCTATGGTCAGAGTGGAGCCCTCAAGGGAAGGCCAGAATCCTGAAGGCCTCACCCAAGCTATATCTAGAAGCCAAATCAATGACTCCCAGGAGGATGTGAATGGGTGGGATATAGCAGGTGTACCACGGAGACCTGTGAGGTGGGCAGGGGTGGGACAGGTTTAAGTATGTAGTACACATGGGGTCAGGAGTAAGGGGAAATATTCTAACAGGGCAAGTGGAACATGGATTATGCCAACTGAACCATGATGGTACAAAGAGTGCTGCAATCAGTGAGGGGCATGTGTTAGGAGCTCGGACACTGGGGTTGAGTCCTGGCACGCAGAGCTATGAGGACATCTGTTTCACACAGAGGTCTATCCACAAATCACAGAACTGCCTCTATGTGAGGTTGGTTAGGTGACAACTCTCTGGTCCTCAGTTTCCCCATGCATAAAACAGCAATGGTGGCAGTGTCTACTACAAAGACCTGGGTGGGCAGGATTGAGTGCTACGGGAAATGGAATCTTCTTCATTCTCAGGTATTGTGTGGCTTGCTTTGGAGTGCACATTAATTAGCCTTGAGTTTGAGGACTTCCCTCACACTTGGGCAGAGTACCATCTACTGCTACACTCTCCAAATCTGAGATGGGGAAACTGATGTATGAAGAGGTTAGGGAAGTTGGATGTGATGACACAGTCTCTCTCCCACGGGGGAGACTGGAAGGATCATGAGATCAAGGGCAGCCTGGGCTATGTAGTAAGACATCCCTTCAAAACAGAAAGAACAAATAAAATAAGCGTCAAGGTCACACAGCCACTTGTAAACTCAGGCCTCCATCCTTATCCATTTATGCGTCATTTTCTAAAAGATTTATTGACTTGTGTGTCTGTCTATGAGTGTGTGCAGAAATCTGCAGGCCATGGATCTGCTCATACCCATGGAAGTCAGAACGCAGTGACAGGTGTCCTCATATATCACCATGCCTTTTCCTCTGAGGCAGGGTCTCTTTGATGCTCCAATTAATGTGTTCTCAAGTAGGCTGGAAGCCTGTCTTCATTTACTGTGGGCCTGGGGTGATAAGGGTGCCGGGGAACTACGGGTGCCGTAGTTCTCACGATCGCACAGCAGGCTCTCTCAACCACCAAACCATTTCTCTCTAGCTGTCTCCACTTTTCTTTGTGTGTGTGTGTGTGTGTGTGTGTGTGTGTGTGTGTGTGTGTTGGGATAGGGTCTCACGGAGACCAGAGAAGTCTCCAGAAAACTCATGGACAAATACACATGATAAAAAAAAATTAAAACAGGAGCCAGGTAGGGCAGTGGTGGTGCACATCTTTGTTCCCAGCACTTGAAAGGCAGAGGCAGACGGTTCTATGTGAAGCCAGCCTGGTCTACAGAGTGACTGCCAAGACAGGCTCCAAAGCTACACAGACAAACCCTGTCTCGAAAAACCAAAAACAAAACAAAAACAGGAAAAAAATCCAAAAAACCAGGAGCTAGGCAGTGGTGGTGCACGCCTTTTTAATTCCAGCAGAGGCAGGCGGATCTCTGTGAGTTGAAGGTCAACTGTGTCTACAGAGTTCCAGGACAGCCAGGGATGTTACACAGAGAAACCCTGTCTCGAATGAATAAAAATAGATAGAAAGGAAGGAAGGAAGGAAGGAAAGAGGGAGGGAGGGAGGGAGGGAGGGAGGGAGGAAGGGAGGGAGGGAGGGAGGGAGAAAAAAAGAAAGAAAGAAGAAAGAAAGGAAGGAAGGAAGGAAGGAAGGAAGGAAGGAAGGAAGAAAGAAAGAAAGAAAGAAAGAAAGAAAGAAAGAAAGAAAGAAAGAATGAATGAATGAATGAATCAGGGGCTGGAGAAATGCCTAAGTAGTTAAAAGAACCTGCCATTTTAGCAGCGTCCTTGGGTTCACAGTTCCCAGCCAGTTCCCACATGTTGGCTCACAATCACCTGTCACTACAGCTCCAGGGGATTCTGACAACCTTTTCTGGTCTCCTCAGGAACAAGGCATGAATGTGGTGCACAGACATGAATGTAGGCAAATACTCAGACACATAAAGTAAAAATGGAAATTCACTTGTTTAATGTCTGAAGTTTGAGTTCACACAATGTTTTGAGTGGGTCTGAGTTTTGGCTTTTTTTTTTTTCTTTTTTTCTGAGACAGGGTTTCTCTGTAGCTTTGGGAGCCTGTCCTGGAACTAGCTCTTATAGACCAGGTTGGCCTCGAACTCACAGAGATCCACCTGCCTCTGCCTCCCGAGTGCTGGGATTAAAGGCTTGCGCTGCCACCACCACCCAGCATGGGCCTGAGTTTTACCTGTGGCCTGTCACGTGATGCTATGCGGAGCAAAGATAACACTCAAAAAGGTTTTGTGTTTTGGAACATTTCATACACACACAAGTACACAGAGTAAGAGCACATTTATGTCACTGTTTTATCTGGTTTTTGAGACACTCTATGTAACCTAGACTCCTTCGATTCTGCTGCCTCAGCCTCCCAAAATACCTGCATTGTGTGAGCCATCACCACACCTGGATACTTTATTTTCCTTTAACACAGGGTCTCTTGTAGCCTGGATGGGCTTCAAACGCACAGTGTAACCAAGGATGATCCTCCTGCCTCCACTGACTACTGAAATCACAGATGTGTGCGGCCAAGAAGTATACTAGGGGCTAAGGATAAAATCCATTACTTCATGTACTCTTATCAATTGAGCTACATGCTCCCTGCCCTGACATTGGAATGATAAACTACATCTAGCTTAGAAACAGTTCAGATTTCAGATGCTGCACAAAGGATATTCAGCCTATACTCACCCTGTAAACTTACAGTGTGTATACAGAGACGTTATCACCTGTGTGACCCCCCAATAGACGGCACTAGTCTGGCTCATCCAATGCACAGTTATCTTAAATTCTGACTACATGTCTTCAAGCCCAGCTCAGCCCTAACTTTCCTACCTCACAGGACTGGTAACTGAAAATCCCTTAGGAGAATAATTGGCAAAAAAGACAGGGTCTGAGACAGTTCCTCTAAGCAAATACTCTGTAGCTTAGAAATAGCCCCAGCCTTTTACTGCTGGATTCTAAGTGAGAGTTTTATTACGAAGCCATACCTTAGAACCTCACTGGTGGATTCTTCACAGGTTCTCTACCCCGAGCCACACCGTCAACCTCACACTTTATTGGTTGTTTATTGTTTAATACAACATTAAATACAAGCATCTCGAGGGCAGGACATTAGCAGCTTTGGTCCCAGCTCTGACTCCACAGGTGATTCTGGAATATTCCATAGGCCTCCCTCTGAAGAACTTACTGTGCCAGTTCCTCCCAGTCTCCAATCTCTCCCTCTGTGGTGTCCCAGAATGTCTGTCAAAACCCAGAGCAGAAGCTCCTCCACCCTGCTTATATCACTGCGGTTTTCCAGGTGCCTTAGGACATCGTCATAAGTCACTTTTACTGCTTCCCAACATTCCGGCGTTGAGATGCCTTGTGGATGTCACCGCGAATATTCCTTCATGGTTATTGTGTGACTACCCTAATCATCTATACGCAGCCCAGCTCTTTCCTCCCTGCTCCCCATCTTAACAGATGTCACTCCTAAGAAACCAGACTTCACCCCAAGAGAAGGCAACTCCTTCCTTTCCCTGTAACAGACCACCAAATCCAGGCCCACTTTTTCATCCCTCCTCTTCAATGTGTTCGCAGATCCATGTCACAGGTGGCCTTCTCTCTAAGTTCAGCTTCCATCTCCCCCCAAGCCACTGCCCGACATTAGAAAGACCTTCTACTCCCAGGGCTGCACTTGGTGGCTTTTTCTAAGTTTCTAAAAAGGAGACAAGCCCAAACAGGAGCAGAAGGCATTCCCCAGTATCCTGCATTCCTTCCATCTCTCAGGTTCCTCAAGTTTTTCTTTGGGAATGGGGACACACAGAAAATTCTCTTCCACGATGGTCGTGGATACCCCCTGAATGAATGGACCCTTTGTTTGGGATGGTTCTGATATCAAACTTAGTGGAACAAAATGAACCATTGAAAAAGAAAAAAGAAAAAAAAAGGTCTTGAGCTCCCAGATCCTGGGAATGGCCAAGTTATCCTTAAGCAAACAAAAATGACTTCTCACATTGCCATAAACATACTGCTACGTAAGAGATTGTGTGTTCTGTGGTTGGGGTGACCAGGTGCAACTACTGCTAATCATGTGTTTACATGTCCTCATAGCCTTAAAGTTTGCTTCATACATTAAGGGCATGTTCTCCCTTAATGTCACAAGCAAGGAGTCTAGCACTGACTCTCCATGTCTATCCCCTGAATGGCTAGCTCCACTGCTCCTACCTTTGATAGCCATGAGAAATATATGTGTATGTGTCTTGTCCTAAGGGATTATGTCCTCCATAAAAAAGGATCATCCCCTCCCAGTGAGCTCTGATTGGGAGATAAAGTGCACGTCTCCCTGTAGGAGAAGAGAATGTGCTACCTTATAGGTGAATAAGTGGAGCCTAGGTGAAAGGCAGGAACACACCCAGACTTCAGAGCCCAAACAGTGAGAACCACAGATGGGTCACATGATCTTGACCCCACAAGGCTTCAAACCCTTTTGACTTCTATACCTGTCCGTTCCTGCCATCTTCAGCTCCACTCGCCTCCGAAGCTTCCCCAACAAACAACCTAATTCACACTGGTTTCCAGCATCACTCCCTCCAACCAGAGGAATGTCTTATGCCTCCACAAAGTCTGGGGCAAGGACGGGTGGAAGGTAGGGGAAGCAGAAGCCAAATTCCATGAAACACTCACCCTGAGCGGCAGCCACCTCCTGGAGGGCGAGTGTCATCTGTGTGAAAGCATCGTGCAGGTGCCCCCTCTCATCATAGTCTGAGGGTGGACAGGAAACAGGCTGAGGAAGCGTCATGGCACACACCTGGTGCCAATTATGTTCTATGTCTGATTCATGGTTGAAAGTGTCCACCCCCCACCCCCACCCCAGGGTCTCTGTGCCCTCTCTGAAGAGATAACATTCTCTCTCTCTCTCTCTCTCTCTCTCTCTCTTTCTCTCTCTGGATTTCTATCCCCAACCCTAACTTTCAATCTGGGTGTCTGTTCCTCTCTCCCTCTAGTCTCTCCTCTCTCCTCATCTCTCTCTAGGCCTCTGTCTCTGTCACACCATCCTGGATCTGTTACACCCTCTCAATCTACTCCAACCTCATAAGTCGCTGTCCTATCTCTCTGGACCACTGTCTCTCCCTAGGTCCCTGGCCCCTTCTCTCCATCAGTCCCTTTCTCCCTTAGTCTGGGTCTCTTTCTATCTTCAGGACTCTGTTCCTCTCTGTCTCTAGGTACCTGTCTCTCTCTGGACCTCTAGGTATCTGACCTTCCCACTCACTCGTGATCCCAGTCCACACCCTCCTCCCTCTGAGCGGTGATTCTTTTACTCAACCTGCTTTTCCACCTCCTTCTCATTCTGTCAAGGACTTCACTGTCCCTAGCCTCTCCCTGAGGCACTGTCTCTAGTCTCCACCCCTCTTTGACTGTGTTTCTTTCCCATTGTTTCCACCTGTCTCCCTTCCCTGTGTCTCTGCCAGGATCCTGTACTTAGCTTTACTTTGTGGAGTTGATCAAGGTCTCTCCTGCCCCTCCCAGTGCCCTGGATCAAGGACAGGGGTTTCCTCACTGATTTCCACGTCTGAGAGACCCTCAAAGGCAGCTGTGAGTGAGTCTTTACACTGGCCCAGCTTGGGGCCCTCTGTGCCCACAAACATCTGGCAGAGACGAAGGCGTTCCTCATGGGTGGTGAAGCAGAAGAGACATGCCCACGTGGATGCCCTGAAGATCAGCGGGAACATCAGGGCGATGCTCCCCACTAGGGCAACAAGGGCCATCACAGAGGGTCTCTGTGTCTGAGGAGTAGCTAGTAACCTTTGTGAGGTCACTGTGGGGGAGGGGGAGCTGTAGCCTAAGATCAGAGATTGTCTTTCAGCTGGTGGTCAAATGTCAGGCTCCATCTAGAGGAAGGTTGTCAGGGGTCACCTGCAATCCCTAAATTTGTAGCTGGGCCAGGCGCCAGGCTCCCAAGAACCTCACCTGTGACCCTGGACGTCCTCACAGGTTAAAGGGTCTCAGGGACCTAGAAGCCGGCATTGTAGCTATGGTGGACCAGGAAAGTCATTTTCCCCAGAGGTGGGAGCAGGAAAATGAGAAAGGAACACTGGCAGATACACTGAGCCCTAGAAGACAGAAACCGGGCAAAGAAGACAGAGAAGCCTGGAGAGATATCAAGAGGCCCAGAGACCCAAAATGTCACAGAGATAAGTGATAGATTCACGACTCTAGAGAAACTGAAGCTTCGTGAACCACAGAGACAGTGGGGTAAGAGACAGAGACAGAAAACAAGGAAATCTCCTAATGGCAGAGAGACTGCAAAGAAAAGGGCTAAGACACAGGGTGTGGGCAGAGAAGGCACCCCAGCTCATCCCAAGAACACTGGTGCAGTAGTGTGGACCTGGGGTCCCCGCCGGCCCCTTCCCGTGCAGGGCGCAGCCTGGGGAAAGCTAGGAGGCCGTATAGTGATCTCCTCGGGTGTCTTCCTCAACTATACAACCTCCTACCTCAGCCCGGGGGGCGCGGCAGGTGGGCAGATTGACAGATGGAATGGTGGGGAACCAGGAGAAACAGGGAGGGTGGGGAGGGCCGGGGAGGTCCCAGCCGCGATGGTGAGCCCCCGACACGGACCCACAGACACGAGCTTGTGTGCGGCGAAGGCCCCGCAAGGTCGGTTCTACGGGTGGGTGCCAGGACCCAGGAGTCCGGGCCCCCGGCCCCCTCCTCCCCAAGGAACCCAGGAATTCAGTCCCAGCCCTTATCCCACAATCTAGACCCCAGTCCCCCTCCTTCAAAGCCAGGGATTCAGACTCCAGGCAGCCTCAGACCCAGGGGTCACGAACCCAGCCTTCCTCCCTCAGACTCAGGGGTCCAGACCTCCTTCCTATTTCAGACTCAGGAGTCCAGGTCCCAGTCCTCCCTCCCTCCCTCAGCAGATCTGAGGATCTCTGGCAGTCCCTAGCGCTCTTACCATCTCAAACTCAGGGATCAATCTTTCCCCTCACCCCCACCCTTGCAGACCCTGAGTCTAACCACAAGCATTTCCCTTAGAGGAGGCACACCCGGGGAAGAGACCTGGCCTTTGGAGTGTAGAAAAAAGGGGGACTTATTTGTCTTGGTAATCTGCCCCCCCCCCCAAGAAACCCCTCGAGGTTTCAGACCCCAGGCCTGAGCTTAAGGGTTTCTGGGTCTCAGGAATACTCATGAGGCTCTCAGAAGGAACCTTCCTTTCTACCTTTCCCCTACTCTCAACCTTAAGGGTGACAGCTATGGTCCAGGAGTAAAGATACCAACAAGGGCCCTGTCTCCTAGACTCCTCCCAACTCAGGATGAGGTTGCTACCTTCACCCCTGAGCCCAGAGAGGAAACCACTTAGCCAAAGGCAATAGGCTGCAGGTGGGAGGGGCCCTAGGATCTGCACCCACCCTGAGGCTCTGAGCTCAGAACTGGTCCTCTGGGGCTTCTAGGTTCCATGTCCATCTTCTTGTTTCCTTCTCTCCGCTCGTTTCGCCTTACCCTGCCCTTTCCTATTTCTCCCTTTTTCTCAGTTTGTATCTTCCCTGTCTGGCTCTCCTCTCCTGCCATATCTGCATGCCTGGTCCTCACTCTTGTCTCTATTCTGGCTGACCCTCTCCGCATTCACCTCTCCTCTTCCTCACCTCGTATCTCCCATATCTACCTCTCAAAGCTCTCCCTCTTCTACACTGTCTTCTTTCGCCCCCTCCTTCCCTGGCTTTGTCTCTCATTTTCTCTCTTTCTCTGAATTCCTGTCTCCCTTTCCTCTTTTTCTCCCTGCTTCTTATTCAGTCTAGCCTCCACCCTCCTCTCATCTTCGAGTCTCCTCTCCGGGGTCTCTCTCTCTCTCTCTCTCCCTTTCTCTCCTCTTTTCGCCTTCCCTCCCAGATTTCCTACTCTCTTTTCCCTCCCCTCCCCCATCCTCTCTCTTTTTTCTCCTTCCCTCTCTCCCTCCCTCTCCCTCGCCGCTCAGAGCCAGGTCTGGAACTGGGGGTGGAGTGGGGGTGGGTCGAGAAGGGGCCCTGGGCCGGGGTAGCGACCTGCTGAGGCGGGGAGGGGGGGGGAGAGGGGCGGGAAGGGGGCGGAGAAGCAAAGCGGGAGGCGGGGGCCGGAGACGGGTCTTCGGCCCCAGCACCAGTCCTCCTTTCCCTCCTTTCCAACCTCCCAGACCCTTAGGCGGGGCGAGAGTCAGGCCAAGGTGGGGAGGAAGGGGAAGGGAGGCTCCCCCCCCCTCCAACAACCTGGCCCAGAGCCCAGGCCTGGGTTCCCAGCATGCCCCGGGGCTGCCTGGGGCCTGAGGAGGGGGGTGAGGAAAGCGGGGAAGCAAGAATCTTAAAGATTCTCCAGACCAGAGCATCTCTCCCACACCCAGCAAGTTTATCCCCAAAGGGGAAACTGAGGCTGAGAAGGTTCCGGACTGGTTCAAGGTCACTGCCCCAGGCGTGGGTGCACTTCCCTTGGGTCCATAGACTTGCTTTGGGGAATGGGTAGGCACTGGACTCCCCCACGCCCCGGGCTTGGGTCCCCTCCCCCCCTTTTGCAGACCCTAGGGAACCCCCAAGGGTCAGAGAGCAGACCCAAACAGTCTGGCACCATAGCAACCAACTGGCCCCGCCCCCTTAACCCCTGGAGGGCTGGTCTCCAGCTGGGGCTAAGACGAGGTGGGGGACTCGTGGTTCCGGGTAAGAAGCCCCCCTGCCTACCACCCCCCAAATCCTAGCAACTAAGAAGAAAAATACTTAGGGTCCTGACTCTCGGGTTCTGAAGGAGGAGGGGATGGGATGGGGGAGTGGTGGCCTATGCTTCTGGGCCGAAGGTGATGGTAGGAGAGTGGACTCTCGGTCCATAGACAAGAAGCAGCTGGGTGGCCCAGACTCCTGGGTCCTGTGCAGACCGCATCTAGAGTTTCGGATTGTGGAATTTTGGTAAAGGGCTGGAAGGTGGACTCTGAGGGAGGATGGGGCCGAGGCCTGGAAGCCTGGGTCCCCAGAGAAACCTGGTCTCTGGGCCTCTCCACTACCAGACATCCCCTGCCCCGGGCGCTGACCCGGGCCCGTCTGGCAGCCCAGACAACCTCCCCCTCCTCCTGGCACCCTCCCACTCACACGGCTCACCCTTGACCCCGCAAAGCCCCGCAGCCCCATCTCTGCCCCTCCCCCTCCCTTCCAGCCAGACGTTAACCCTTGGGCCGCCGGAGGCACCTCCAGAGCCAGACAGTCTTCCTCCAACTCCCCTGCGGTCTCTGGAATCTGGTCCCCAGTCCCTTACTCTCTGGGATTCTACATCTTTCCTTTAGAATCTCAGAGGTTCTCCCAGCTTCTGTAACCCAGGGAACCCAGAATCTAGACCTCCAGCTCCCTCCATCAAAGACTGAGGAGTTCGTACTCCCAGCTCACCACCCTCCCCCCAGCTGAACCACAACCGCCACCACTTCTCTGCCATCCAAGTCAGAACCCAGAAATCCAGGCCCAGGATGGCTGCCTCCTCCCTTGGGGGACCCTGGAGTCCGGCCCAGGTCCCATCCCCCCTCCTGTTCCGCAGACTCACCGCTCCGCGGCTCCAGCGTCGCGGGAAGCCAGTGTCCTCCAGTCCCAGCCCCAGGTTCTCCATCCTCTCCCTCTGCCGCCCGCGGCCTCTCCCCTTCCTCCCGCCAGCCCCGCCATCCTCCGCCCCCGGTCGCCTGCAGCCTCCGGCCGGTGCCTCCTCCCGGCACTGCGAGCTCGGGCTCCCCCGCCCTAGACCCCGCGGGCAGCGTGGCCTCGGACCGGCCCCCTCCCCGGGGGGCCCCTGCCCAGCCCCTCCCCACCGCCCAGCCCAGTCCGGCCAGGCTTTCCCCCACCCCCCTGCCCCGAAGCTGGCCCGGGTCCAGGGGAAAAAATTCCATCCAGCCCTAGGGAGGAGGAGCGGGGCGGAGGAGGGAACGGGAGGGGAGGCCGGGCTAGGGGAGCGTGACGCAGGGAGAAGGGAAGGGACAAAAGAGAGGCCGGGAGGCAGCGGAGGCAGGCTCCCTCCCTCCCTCCTCCTATGCTAGTGCCCGCTCAGTCTCTGCAGCTTTCTACCCCTTGGTTTTCTCCATCTCACCTCCCTTCGTGACTCTCTGCCTCCTGCCTTTTCTCCCCCCCCCGCTCCCCCCGCACATGTCATTCTTTTTTCTGGCCTCCCTTCCTAATGTCTGCCCTCCCTTTCTGCCTTTCCCGGTGTCTGCATCTTCATCTTTTTTTTTTTTTTTTTTTTTTTTTTTTTTTTTTTTTTTTGCTAGCGTCGGGTCTTGCATTTTCTCTCTGCTTTTCTCCCTTTCTGGCTGGGTGTTTCCTTTCCTTTCCTCTCTCCTCTGTGCACCTTCCCCAACCAGGGGCTGCATTCCCACCCACCCCTTTCGGCTCTCCCAGCCCACCACCCCCCTTCTCCTGCGCAGTGTTTCTCCCCTCCCCGACACTGGAACTCAAAGGTGAATTAGACCCGCATATCATCTACCCTTGCACACAGAGCTCACGGTCTGATGAAGGAATCAGACCCAGTCGCAGAATGTCCCATTCCAGGGTGATGGAGTGTGACTAGGGTGGAACCTCGGCGGCGGGGGGGGGGGGGGGGGGGGGGAGAGGTGGGTCCGAGACCAGAGACTCAGGAGATAGGGGGTGGGTGGGGCGGCGGATGGAAACCCACCCTGCTGCAGTCAGCAGATGACCCGCCAAGAAGGCGTGGTTGCTGGTGCGACCTCTAAGAATCAGAAGTTAGACCTGAATTGTTGAGGACAGAAGTAAAGGAGGTCCTGGTCCAGGGCCCAGTTTAGGCAAAAGCCCAAAGGCAAGAACCAGGATGATAGCGGAGGGTAACAAAGCAGTTCAGCACGATTGGGGGCCGAGAGCCACGAAGCGCGCAGAGTAGTGGGCGGGCAGTTTTGAGGTGTTCAAGGCCAAGCTCAGCACGTAGTTGCCTGAGGCTAGCTAGGAGCCTTGGAGCGTTTTGAGAGAGTCGGGTGAGAGCTGAACGTCGGACTTTTCTGAGACCTGGGTGAATTGGAAAGGAAGAGGTGGTGGACTCTGAAAAGTCCTACTTTCTCCTGGGTAGGGACTAGAACCAAGGAGGGAGTCAGGAGGAGAATGTCAGATGCTAGTGGGAATTGTCAGGGAAAAGAGGCAGAGATGTGAAGAAGCTGGCTATCCGAACCAGGAGAGAGAGGAGAGGCCACAGAATATGAACGAGAATATTGTGAGCAGCCTATTAGAACCTACGGATATCAGAGGGGTACAAAGGGAATTTTGTATGCTTATGGTGCACTCATTTTTCTCCCCAGATAGCATCACTTTTTTACACCTGTTTTAACAGCATACCCTAAAGGTTTCCTCATACCCATTCATTTTTAATGACTGTTTATTTAACATTTTATTTAAATTATTATGTAAATATTATAACTAATTGTATATTCTAATTATAACTAATGTATATAAAACATTAATTATTTTGTAATTTATGACATCAAAGGAGAGACCAGGCCTTTTTTTTAAATACGTGTGCCTATTCAAATAATCTAGGGTTTTTGTTTGTTTGTTTGTTTTTGCCAGTACTGGAAATGAATTGAATACAGAAAGTAAGACATTCTAGGCAAGAGTTCTGCTGTCCCCAATCCTTCCTAATAGTTGCTGAGTTTTGCTTTGTTTTTAGACAGGATCTCACTATGGCCTGCAACTCACTTTGCTGAGCTGCATGTGAGTGCAGGTGCCTACGAAAACCAGGAGAGGGCATCGGATACCCTGGATCTGGAGTTAAAGGCCTCTGTGAACCACCAGGATTGGTGATGAGAACTGAACACCACTTGTCTTCAAGAGCAATACATGTTCTTAAGCATTGAGTTGTACCTCCAGCCCGTCTTTTTTTATTGATTTTATTTATTTTTATAATTTTTTATTGAGCTTTACATTTTACTCTGCCCCCCTCCCTGCCTCTCCCTTCAGCCTTTCAACCTACCCCCAAGGTCCCCATGCTCCCAATTTACTCAGGAGATCTTGTCTTTTTGTACTTCCCATGTAGATGAGATCTATGTAAGTCTCTCTTAGTGTCCTCATTGTTGTCTAGGTTCTCTGGGATTGTGGTTTGTAGGCTGGCTTTCTTTGCTTTATGTTTAAAAACCACCTACGAGTGAGTACATGTGATAATTGTCTTTCTGGGTCTGGGTTACCTCACTCAAAATAATGTTTTCTAGCTCCATCCATTTGCCTGCAAAATTCAAGATGTTGTTATTTTTCTGTTGTGTAGTACTCCATTGTGTAAATGTGCCACATTTTCCTTATCCATTCTTTAGTTGAGGGGCATTTAGGTTGTTTCCAGGTTCTGGCTATGACAAACAAAGCTGCTATGAACATAGTTGAACACATGTCCTTGTGGCACGATTGAGTATCCTTTGGATATATACCCAAAAGTGGTATTACTGGGTCTTGAGGAAGGTTGTTTCCTAATTTTCTGAGAAATCGCCACACTGACATCCAAAGGGGTTGTGCCAGCTTGCATTCCCACCAGGAATTATTCCCTTTTCCCCACAACCTCTCCAGCATAAGTTATCAGTGTTTTTGATTTTGGCCATTCTTACAGGTGGAATCTCAGCGTTGTTTTTATTTGCTTTTCTCCGATGACTAAGAATGTTGAACATTTCAGCCATTTAAGATTCCTTTGTTGTTTAGGTCTGTATTCCAATTTTTAATTGAATTATGTGTTCTTTTGGTGACCAATTTCTTGAGTTCTTTGTATATTTTGGAGATCAGACCTCTGTCTGAAGTGGGGTTAGTGAAGATCTTTTCTCATTCTGTAGGCTGTTGTTTTGTCTTGTTGACCGTATCCTTTGCTTTAAAGAAGCTTTTCAGTTTTACAAGGTACTGTTTATTAATTGTTTCTCTCAGTGTCTGTGCTGCTGGGGTTATATTTGGGAAGTGGTCTCCTGTGCCAATACGTTCAAGTGTATTTCCCACTTTCTCTTCTGTAAGGTTCAGTGAGACTGACTTTATGTTGATGCCTTTGATCCATTTGGACTTGAGTTTTGTGCATGGTGATAGATATGGGTCTATTTTTATTCTACATGAAATCCAGTTATGCCAGCACCACTTGTTAAATATGCTTTCTTTTTTCCATCTTATTTATTTATTTTGCTTCTTTGTCAAAAATCAGGTGTTCGAAGATGTGTGGATTAATATCTGGGTCTTCTGTTCTGTTCTATTGGTCCTCCTGTCTGTTCTTATGCCAATACCAGGTTGTTTTCAGTACTGTAGCTCTGTAGTAGAGTTTGAAGTCAGGGATTGTGATGCCTCCAGAAGTTTTTCTATTGTACAGGATTGTTTTGGCTATCCTGGATTTTTTGCTTTTCCATATGAAGTTGAATATTGTTTTTTGAGGTCTATGAAGAATTTTGCTGGGATTTTGATGGGCATTGCATTGAATCTGTCCTCCAGCCAGTCTTACTATATTTTATTTGAAGACGGAGACTCACTGCATTGTCTAGGCTGGCCTCAGTTTACCACAGTTCTCCTGCTTTAGTTTTCTAGGCTTTTCTTACTGGACCTAAACTGTAAATTATACTTTCTCATAAATCTATATGACAAAGGATTAACTATATTCTAAACAAGGTTGAGCACTCATGGTTTCAGATAAATATATTGCAATATGCCTCATTTCCCACCAATAAGAGGGAATGCTCTGGCTGGCCTTAACAGTAGTTACCACATACAGTCTTTGTTGAGAGATGTGAACAGTTCCTGGATTTAATATTCTCTATAGGGCAAGGTTTCTCAGCATGTGAGAGTCAAGTGACCCTTTTGTAGCAATCACCTAAGACCATCCTGAATATCAGATATCTACATTACAATTCATAACAGCAGCAAAATTATAATTTGAAGTAGAAACAAAAATAACTATGGATAGGGATCACTACAGTGTAAGGAACTGTACTAAAGGGTTACAGCATTAGGAAGGTTGAGAACCATTGCTATAGAGTATATCATTTAACACATATCTAACAGTCTCCATGCAAAGATGAAGGACCAAGATTCTGTCATGGTAGGGATGGAAATCAGGGCCTAATATATGCCAGACAAGCACTCTATCAGTGAGCTAAACCCCAGGTAGGACTTGAGGTTCTCAATAGGAAGAAGCACAGACTCATAAAGTAAGACAGATATTTGTGCCCAGGCCCCCTTTTCACAATATGCTATATCCCTTCTTTGGAGGTGTGCTATATCTGTGAAAATATGCTAGTACTGGGGACCGACACTGGCACATTTAGACTTCTGCATCTAGAACTCCATGTGATTGAAAAGTACTCTTGTATCAGTCGCTATACATAGAGTAGGTATCTGGAATTGCTGTCACTCATCCACAGCCCTGCTGATCTCTTGTTCTAGCTTGGATTCAGCTGTGTTCTGTTGTGACTGTGAGCACCATTTGAGGTAACAGCCTATTTCTGAGTCACCTCTTGGTCCTTAGTATCACCCAATGCAGGCGTGACTCAGAGCAGGGATCAGGAGGGTGTTTGTTAAATGAGTAAATGGAGGGATGGGTGGATGTCAAATGGGTTGTTTAGATGTTAGTCTGGCACTTGCTTTAGCCTGTGTGATAAGGGAACGTAATTCCTGAAGTATGAGGCCTTTATTTCCATCAGGAAGTCTTGGGGAGATCTGTTCTTGTCCTCTGCTTCAGAAAATTCCAATTCACACAGAACCTAAGAGTCATTCAGGAAATGCCTACAAATTCCTGAAACTCAGGACTCATCATTTGTATCATTCTTGAAGACTGATTTATTTCCAACTCCTAGTGTTCAGGATCCGTCACTCCCATGATATCCCCTGGGCTAAGTTGCTTGGCACCAAGCACATCCATGCACACATGTATACATATATACACAATTAAAAGATTTTTAGAGTGCTTTAAATTTTAAATAAATTTATTAATTAAGGAATGGCAAGAAGATTGAAAGGGCAAAATGCATTTGCCATGCAAGTTTGATGGTGTACTCCATCTTCAGAATTCACATAAAATATCCAAATGTGGTTTCTCACAACTTTAACTCAGCAATGTTACAACTGGATACAAAACGAAGAAAAAACTTCCTAAAACTTGTGGACACATTAGTGCCCCACACAATGGTAGTAAATGAATAAAATTTAAAATAAAGATGTATTTTTTTAATTGAATCAGCGTTTGTTTTAGTTTTTTCCTTTCTGTTTACATTGACCTCACCTAAATCTTTTGAAAAGATAATTAGTCAATGCACTAATTATCCACCTAAAGGTTGCTTCTGGACTCCAATTTCTGTGACTGCAGTGGTGTAACATGAGGGCCAGCCTCCCCCCTCCCCCTCCCCACATTCCTGCTGCCTGGCTCCCAGCTAGTTTACACCCGAAATAATTACATAGAAACTGTATTCTTTTAAGCATTGCTTGGCCCATTATCTCTAGAGAGTTGGTTACTGGCTAACTCTCACATCTTGATTAACCCATTTCTAATAATCTGTGTAGCACCACGAGGTGGTGGCTTACCGGGAAAGATTCAGCATGTCTGACCTGGTGGCTGGCTCCATGGCATCTGTCTCATTGCCCTCTTCCCAGCTTTCTGTTCTGTTTACTCCGCCTACCTAATTTTCTGTCCTATCAAAGGGCCAAGGCAGTCTCTTTATTAACCAATGAAAATAACACATAGACAGAAGGCCCACCTACACAGTGGGCACAGATCAGTGCCGTGGTAGTCTTAGTCATATGATCATGTTGTGTTGCTCCCCTCATCTTATTCCACACATTTATGTGTTATTTCCTAACTAGCATATAGTTGTTGGATGAAAGGCCAGGTTTTGTTATAATATTTTTGTCTAAGTTTATCATATTTTTCTCATGTTTGCCACCTTGTTGCCCTCTTTAGCTGCCTTTTTATCCTGCTTCTTCTTCATGATTCCCTTCTTGATTTTATCATTTTTTACATTTTCATGTATGGGTGGTGCATGCTTTTGAAGGAGTGTGAATGCACGCAGAGTCTGGAGTTCGAAGGCAGGAATTATTTTCTCTCAATCTTCCACATTATTCACTGAGACAGGATCTCTCAACCAAACCTAGAACTCACAGGTACTAGTGAATATCTAGTCGCAGAAGCGAGCTTGCCCTGTCTATGCCGTATGAGGCTAGAATGGCAGGCAGGCTGCCATGCCCACTTTGCGTTTGTGTGGGTTTCTAGGAATTCAAACTCTGATCCCCAGGTTTGCAGAGAAAGCAGATCACCACTGAACTGTCTCCCCCAGCCACTTTTTACTTAAAATCTTGGCTTTCTTTTAAGATTTATATGTATGGGTCTTTTGTCTGCATGTATACCTGTGCTCCACATGTATGCCTGGTGCCTGTGGAGATGAGATAGAGACTGTTGTGGGCCACCAGGTGGGTGCTAGAAGTTAAATTCAAGTCCTCCACAAGAGCAACTAGTACTCCAAATTGCTGAGCAATTCCTGCAGTCCCTCCTGTCTTTTTTAGCTTTTCAGTGTACTAAGTAATGGAATTCATTATGACGTTTGCCTATACTTACACCATGTACTCTGTTAACACTCACCTCTACCTCTACCTTACCCCTTTTAGGCTCCTCCATCTCCCACTGATTGCTATCCCAATCATCAAACGGTCCCTCTTACAGCTTTCAAATCGTGTGTGTGTGTGTGTGTGTGTGTGTATAGATAGACTCTACATATATTTGTTTCACCTCACACTGCCCTCTCTTCTTCCCCTCTTCCTTCTTAGAATACTCCACCCTATGTGTTCCCGTCACATACTTTCAATACACTTGTGAATCCAGGGAAAAATGCACTATTTGTCTTCCAAGTCTGGGGATTTTGCTGGACATGACATCTAGATTCATCCACTTTTCTGCAAATAACATGATTTCTTTATTATTTTTTAATTTTAAATTAGATTTTACTAGCAGACAACAGTAAATGTGTGCCACAGTGCATATGCAAAAGTCAAAACCGCAGCTTGAGTCATTTTTTCTTCTTCCACCATCCTGGGGATCAAACTTTGTGACAAGTTCATTTACCCTCTGAGATATTTTCCAGAAGTTTGTTCATTTATTTATTTTAAGGTAGGGACTTACATAGCCAAGGCTGGGCTTGAACTGTCTATGTAGCTGGTGATAGCTTTAAATATCTTATCCTCCTGTGTCTACATTCCAGATTCTGGGATTACAGATATGAACTACTACCCTGTTTTATACAATGCCAGGAATCAAATCCTGGACCCTGTACAAGATAGGCAAGTGATCTACCAACTGAGCTACATCACTGGCCCCATAGTTTTTTGTTATACCTAAATATATATGTACCATGTGTCCTATACCTGTTTTCAAATTTAAGCATTTGAAACTTTTAAGTTGAAGAGAAAAAAATTTTTTCCCACTGATTTTTTTATTGTTTTTATTGAGCTATATATTTTTCTCCATTCCCTTCTTTTCCTCTCCCGCCCTTCTACCCACTTCTATGGTCCCCATGCTCCCAGTTTACTCAGATCTTGATTTTTTTCTACATCTCATGTAGATTAGATCCATGTATGTCTCTCTTAAGACCCTCATTGTTATCTAGGTTCTCTGAGATTGTGAATTGTAGGCTGGTTTTTTTTTTTTTTTTTTTTTTTGCTTTATGTCTAAAAGCCACTTATGAGTGAGTACATGTGATATTTGTTTTTCTTGGTCTGGATTACCTCACTCAATATGATATTTTCTAGATCTACCCATTTGCCCACAAATTTCAAGATGTCATTGTCTTTTTTTTTTTCTGCTGTTTAGTGCTCCATTGTGTAAATATACCACATTTTCCTTATCCATCCTTTAGTCGAGGGGTATTTAGGTTGTTTCCAGGTTCTGGCTATGATAAACACTGTTGCTATGAACATAGTTGAGCACATGACTTTGTGGTATGATTGAGTATCCTTTGGGTATATACCGAAAAGTGGTATTGCTGGCTCTTGAAAAAGGTTATTTTCTAAGTTTCTGAGAAATTGCCACATTGATATACAAAGTGGCTGTGCCAGTAGCCTTCCCACCAACCATGGAGGAGTGTTTCCCTTACCCCACAACCTCTCCAGAATAAATTGTCATCAGTATTTTTAATCTTGGCTATTCTTAAGGTGTAAGATGAAATCTCAGAGTTTTGATCTGCATTAAGTTGAAGAGAAAAAAGTCTTATCTGTGTTTATTCAGTGTCAACATCTTATCATTCAGGCAAAGTGTGTTATATAATTGCAGGAGAAAAATCTGGACTTATCAGTAATATGTGGAAAATCATGGAAACTGCAAGTGGTTCTTCAGGAGAGGGACTCCAAAAGCAGAGATCAAAGTTCATAGGATTAAGTGGACAGCTGTCAGATTCACAGGTGGGGGGCAAAGCAAAGAGAACAGGACCTGGCCATGGGAAAACTCAAATTGCCCAGCAATAGTTTCTTTATTCAACCAGTGAAAGCAACAGATAGACATTTGGATTCTGTGTATTACTGTATATTCTTTGAATTTTTTTTGACTGTGAAGGAGCTAAGTACAGAGAGACGTTTCATTGTGTGGGCTGCTGAGCCAAACCAGCATGTATGTTATAAAGGTATTATGACTTCAGAATTTGAGTCTAAGAATATGATGCTTTGGAAAAGAGGTTCTTCTTTTGTTTTCACAAAAGATGAAAACCTATGGATTGCTTCTAGACCAATATGGTATGATAGACCACGCCCTCCTGAAAGTTTGCCGTAAATACCCTCAAAAAAATTACTTCATCCAGCTGCTAACTCAGATGAACCTAAAACACAGGATACACCATAAAAAAACCTGATTAACAGCACCCCTATCAACACAAAGAAGTTTGGAGAGAAAAAACTATGCCCATATTCCCAAATATTGCTTATAAATGTTCTTTTACATTTAAAAAGGGATATGATATAGATATGAATAATTTACATTGGTATAAATCTTAATTCATTAATACAAATTTAAGGTAAATTTTGTTATATGTATTTGTATTTCTGTTCTTGATTAAGGTATTGTGATTGTGTAGCTCATTTAAAACGTATAATTAGGAAATATAGGTTGTTAATGGATAATCATAGATAATAGTCAAGCTTGTAGTCATGTTAGTTAGATTTTCTAGATATATTTCAGTTAGATAGGCATTCTTCATATCTTTTTTTTAAAAAAACTTTATTTAACTTTATTTCATGTGCATTGGTATAATGATGTCAGATTCTCTTGAACTGGAGCTACAGACAGCTGCAAGCTGCCATGTGGGTGCTGGGAATTGAACCTGGGTCCTCTGGAGGAGCAGTCAGTACTCTTAACCACTGAGCCATCTCACCAGCCCCCCATTCTTCATATCTTCCAAAGAGTACAGAATATGGCATTTAAGATGTCTTAATAACTTAGGGCTTTTCATGACAATGAAACACATCTGCTCCTGGCAGCACCAATCTGTACTTCAAGAGGAAGATGGTCATCAAAGAGGCTCCTTATGGAGTTGGTTAGCCATTTGGGCAAGAAACTACTCTTGCCTGGACTAATGCGTAAACTTGACATGAAGAACCCACAGAGAGATAACTGCTAAACTTGCCTAAACGTGAAATGATCCTTTGGGGTTCCTGTTTCATGAAAGAGTCTGCGAGACATTCCGCAGGACACAGAAAAAAAAAATGACTGAACTGTCTTTACAATTTCCTGCCTCATGGAAAAGTCTACTGGATGCTATGGGCCTGTAGGCTGACGATGGATGCCCCAACAGTACAGAAGAACTTTGGGTGACTATACAGGCAAAGCGACACCTCCTAACAGTGCCACTCCCTATGAGATTATGAGGGCCAGTAACATTCAAACTACCACACTCCCTCTTCCCAATTGTATCCAGAGGGCTCCTCTTTTCATCTTTGTCCTTGAAGCTTCTTTTCCTAATCTCTCACCCATGAAATTACTCCTCCTATCCTTATCTCTGAAGTCTCTTCTCCCACCTCTGTCTACAAGGCGGCTCCAGACAAATCTGTCTTTAGATCTTTCCTCACAACTTTGTCCTTCAGGTCCCTCCTACTAACTTTGTCTTTTATGTCCTTCCCTCCAACTTTGCCCATGAGTCTTCCCCTCCAAATTCTGTCTTTATACCCTTCCTCTGCTGTGGAATAATCCTCTTTGTACACTGAAAATATTGCCACTCAAATTGGTTTAACAAAATGTTGATTGGCCAATAGTTAGGCAGGAACTATAGATAAGACAAACTAACTAAGGATGAACATAAAAGGAGAAGGTAGTCAGAGGAGATGGCAGCTAGACACAGGGAACAGGAGATGAACATGCCATGTTAAT
Organism: Myodes glareolus; assembly: GCF_982192425.1. Classification (NCBI taxonomy): domain Eukaryota; kingdom Metazoa; phylum Chordata; class Mammalia; order Rodentia; family Cricetidae; genus Myodes; species Myodes glareolus. The sequence goes on from NC_142026.1 coordinate 78,999,816, forward strand.
AAAGGTACTGCCACATGGCTGAGTGTAAAAGAGAAATGTGGGTTAATTTAAGTATAAGAGTTAGCTAGTAACAAGACTGAGCTATTGGTCAAGCATTTATAAGTAATATTCAGCCTCTTGAGCTGGTTATTTGGGAAAAGGTTGGCAGGAGAGAAACATCTGCTTACACTCTTCCCAACTCCATTGCCTTGAAGATTGAATTTCAAAATCAGACTTTTAAAGGAGGGACTCATTTGCTATTACACTATCTTTGTATGCATTGTTTATGTGCACTGTAAACTCAGAGGCATTTTTCTACCAATTGCAAACAGAGAAGCTTCAGCAGATCTTAGGCAGCTCTCTTGTCTGGCCCATGTTCAACCAAGTCACATCCAAATCAGATAGATTTAGTTGTCAAGCTTGGCCAATCATCTGTTTCCCTGTTTGGCTTTTGCTCAGGGTGTGAAGCTCCCTGTTCCCTGTTGGGTGAAGAAGTTCTTCAAACTCTAGTTCTTAGACTCCCTGAGGCATGTACCATTCTTTGTTCAAATAAGAACCATTATATTAATTTGTAAAGCCAGTGAGATGGTTCAGTGAGTATGTAAAGATATGTGCCACCAAGCTTAACAATTTGAAGTCCATTCCTGGGAAGTGTGTCACTGTTGAGGTAGGCTTTGAGGTCTCATGTATCTCAAGCCACACTCAGTGAGTCAGTCCACTTCCTGTTGCCTTCGAATCCAGATGGTGCCAGCACCATGTGTACCCGCATGCTTCCATGCTGCCCACCATGATGGTAATGGGATTAACCTCTAAAACTGTAGGCAAGCCACCCCAATTAAATATTTTCCTTATAAGAGTTGCAATGGTCATGGTGTCTCTCCACTGCAATAGAAACTCTAGGTAAGACAGGAGGCCTCTTAGACAAAATTGTGGGGACAGGCTCATGGATAAGATTTTGAGGGAGGCTCAAGGACAAGGGTGGTAGAATGCACCTGATGGATAGAACCGGGAGGAGGGGCATGGTGGGAGTTGTTTATGTTATGAGAATTTCAGACTCATGAATATCTTCAGCTTATCAAACCAATTTCTCTCCTCTTTTACCCCCTCGCCTTATACCATAGGTTTTAATAGCAAGGACTCCCATGCTTGAAGCCAGCATCTAGACATAGGATTTCCCAAAACAGTGAAGAACAAAGCTTTATCTTCTCTGCTCTGTTTTATTCTTTTATTTTTATACAGTTATATCCCATATGTTTAGCACATCCTTCCCATTTTTCTCTAATCTCTATTTGCTTACCTTCTTCTCACTCTTACTTGTTTCTCAAGACAATTTCCATTCTTTCATTTTTAAAACAGTGTGTGTGTGTGTGTGTGTGTGTGTGTGTGTGTGTGTGTGTTTGAGTATGTCTGTGCATTACATATGTACAAGTGACCATGAAAGCCAGGAGAAGGTGTTGATTGATCCCTTACAGATGGTTGTGAGCTGCCATTTGGGTGCTGGGAACCAAATCTGTCCTTTGGAAGAGCAGCAAGTACTCTTAATCACTGAGCCATAGCTCTGGTCCTGGTATTTTTCTTTCTAGATGGACATGCATGATTATATCCTACTTTTTACATTTTGTTTCATTTTGCTTGCTGACTCAGGGTCTCACACAGTCCAGACTGGACCCATACTCACTATGCAGCTGAGGATGGCCTTGAACTTCTTTCCTCCTGCTCCACCTCCCAGTTGACAGGCGCGTGCCACTATGCTAGACTCAGAACAAGTACCTTTAATGAGAACGTTTTGTACTCTTGGGACCAAGAAGGGATAGAAAGAAAATGAGAAAAAAAACTACAAAGATAACATAAGGTGGAAATAAATAAATTTTATGATAGGCACACTTCTTCGTAGAATTGTTTGTGGTACTGGCTTTTATATCATTAAAGAAAATAATATTTAATAACAGTATTTAATGTTTTAGTTCTTTAATTGTATTTAGGACATACATCTTTTAACAAAGGGTGTTATTTGAAAAGCTTTCACATCTGTGAGGGTGAGTTTTAAACAAAGATTGACAGCTTTCTTGAAGTGGAAGTAAAATCATGTGTAAATATCTCTGTGGTATATTATTTTTTTGTTCAGACCAAGTGAATATGGAGGGGGGGGGAAGCAAGAAAGCACTGAAGTGTATTGCCCCCAACACATTTGTTTCTCACTAATTAAACTTCAAAGCAATTGATTTTATTAGAAAAATGCATGATAAAGTTTTAATAGTTTTGTGTTTATCAAAGATAAAAGCTTAAATAGAAAGCATCAAATTGATTACATAATATTATCAAGCATTTTCAGAAGAAGAAGGTGAGAGATTTTTATAATGCACTCAAGTTGTGATCCTTAGAAGTTCATTCAAGAAGGAAAAAAATTAGGAAAGGTGTTTTAGTTACTTTTCTGTTGCTGCGACAAAACACCGTGGTCAAGGCAACTTAAGAAAAAGAGAGAGTCTTATGGTTCTAGAGGATTACAAGTCCATCACGATCAGAAGATAAGACCTCAGGCATCTAGAAAGCTGAGCATCCCTGGCTGCAAATGCAAGCAGGAATCAGAGAGAGCCAAGTGCAAGCAGGAGAAGGATATGCATGACTTCCAAGCTCACCCTCGGTGATATATTCACTCCAGCAAAGCTGGGCTTCCTAAACTTTCTCAAATAGTACTTGGAATTGGAGGTTAGGTGTTCAAATGCCAGAATCTATGAGGAGTAGTTCTCATTCAAACCACCGCAGAAGGGAGAATGGCTCATTTGATGCAGTGATTGCTGTAGACACAAGAGTGTCTGAGTTTGATCGCCAGAACCAGTGCTAACTAACACAAATGAAAGCAAGAAAGGAAAAAAGCAGAGAGAGAGAGAGAGAGGATAACATTGCTCAGGGGCAGAGCCTAGTGAATCCCTGGGGTTTGGCAGCCAGCTAGCCTAACATGTCTAGCAAGTTCTAGGTCAGTGAAAAATCTTGTCTAAGAAACAACAAACAGGAGGCTCTGACCAAAAGCAATTTAGGAAATGAAAAGGTTTGCTTTTGTTAGTTTACAATTCCTGGTTACAGTCCTTTATTTTGGGACAGTCGAGGCAGAAACTTCAAGCTCATTGTCACATCATGTTCGGAGAGAGAGAATCAATACGTAAGCAATTAATACTAACCTAGCTTTCTTTCTCTATACAAGTCAGTCCTCAAACCCAAGGAATAGTGCCACCTACTTTCAGGCTAGGCTTTCCCACATCGATTAAGGCAGGCTATTTAGACAATCCACACAGACGTGACCATGGGACAACCTGACCTAGACAGTTCCTGAGGAAGACACGTTCTTTCCGGGTGATTCTAGGTCATGTCAAACAGACTATTAAAACCAAACAGCGTAGCTTTCTTGAAATTTTTTCTCACAGGTGAGAAGTAAGAGAAACAAGTCCTCTACTTTCGGGACTTGACTGTGACCCTGATTCTGTACACTGTGTGAAGGTTTAAAGCTGCCCTCTTCTGTTTGACCTTCCATAGCCTCACCAGGTAACTGTTCACTCCCACAGTCTGTAATCTGTCAGTCCACCAATGCAATGAGCCATCTGCTTCTGCCTCAGTTGGCCATAATTTCCTCTCTTCTCCAGTTTACTGTACAGGACCTATAGGGGTCCTGTCTCTAATTGACCTGGTGCTAGCAGATTCTTTTAAGGCAGTCATAGAAAGTTTTTATATTTCCAACACATGTCTGAGGTTGAGAATGCAGTGGTTGCTCTTTGTCTTCCTTTTGTTTGGTCTCCAAAGCTGCAAGTTCACCACTGGGTTTTCTTAATGGCCTTTGTCACCATGGTGTTACTTAATCTCTCTCAATGCTCTGCCCCCTACCTGCCCTTCATCCTCTTCCACTATTTGTAATAATTTGGCTAGCCACACAACAATAAGAAATAGTGACGAGGTTTTAAAAATAAGGAAGGTTTAAATAGAAGAAAATAACTAAATATTGGATGTATCTTAGTAAAAGAACATTCTGATATTTTAAAGAGTTGGGTAACTAAATTAACTTAAAAGTTGATTTATGTTTCCTTATTGTAATGTTTAGGATAAAGAGTAATGTGGAAATAGAATGTAAAAATTACAAAAACAAAGAAAAGAATCAGGAAGGGGGAAAAGTTCTCCAACTGTACAAGCATAAGTCAGAATTTTTTTATTTTTTTCGAGACAAGGTTTTTTTTTTGTAGCTTTGGCGCCTGTCCTGGAACTATCTCTTGTAGACCAGGCTGACCTCAGACTAACAGAGATTCACCTGCTTCTGCCTCCTGAGTGCTAGGATTAAAGATGTATACTACCCACTGCCCAGCAAGACAGAACATTTTTTAGAAGTCATGGTACCAAGAGATGGCTCATCAGGTGAAGGTGCTGCCACCCAACCTGAAGAACTAAATTGGATTCCCAGTACCCTCATGAGAAACGAGAGAACAAACTACTACAAGTTGTCCTCTGACCTTGAGATGCACACTGTGGCATGTGTATGTGTGCATGTGAGTGCACCTGAAATTTTTTGTTTAAAAATATGAAAATATCACATTTTACCTTCTAGAGATAATGTGATCACCTACATAAAAATCTTGAGATAATTTACAGACATATTAAAAAATTCATAATCAGGTTCTTTAGCTTGATAAAATTGAAGTTAGCTCTTTATACTTACCATGAGCTTATAATGAATCAACTTTACACAAAGTTATTCCAGATTTAATGTGACTTTTGATATGATTAAAATATCAACAGAATATTTTTCCAATATCATTTTTCAATTGGTCACTTTATAATGTAAGAAAATAATTGATTTTATGAATTAATTGTGTGAGACAATTCAAGCAGGAGCCACTTGTGTTCTTCCCTCCACACGAGATTTGACAAAGTCTGAAGTTTGTTTGTGTGTAGTCTAGAGATTGGTATGTATGGTATCTTCCTCAGTTACTCTCCACTTTAAGTTTTGAGACAAGATCTCTCATTGGTCTTGATCTCGTCAATTAAGCTGGGCTGGTTGGCCACAGAGCCCCAGTGATGCTCTTGTTGCTGGCTCCTCAGTGCTGGGATTACAAATATGCACCACCATCTCAGGCTTTTGATATAGGTTGTGGAGATCTGAACTCCGGTCCTCATGCTTGCAGGGCAAGCAGTTTACTCACTGACCCATGTCCTCAGTCCCTGGAGACATTTCTTATTGGTTATAACTAAGACATAACATTTTACTCTCTCCCCACAAAAAATTTTTATATTCTTCCAAATGTCAATAGTGGTAAATTGAAATGCTTTGTTGTGACTAGACATGGTCACGAGTTATTGTACGACTTTGAGTTGTCTTTCTGGTTAATTTCACATTTTCTAGTCACAGAGACATATTAAATGGACATACTCTTTCTATTATTAATATTTTTAACTGTTTTGTATTTTAACTATATTTGACTAACCTTTTTCAAAAATGATCTTTAAAAATATTTATTTTATTTTTAATTCTGTGTATATGTGTGCAAATGTGTCTTTGTGTATATGTATATGCCTATGACTACTGGCCCCCTGAGGAGGGCAGATTTGTTGGATCCCCTGGCGTTGGAGTCAGAAGCGGTTGTGAGAAACCCAAGAAGGGAGCTGGGAACTCCCTTCCTCTGCAAGAGCAGTATGAACTCTTAACCGCTAAGCCATCACTCCATCCCAGAAAAATGTTTTCAGTTTGGTATTGAACTATCATCCTCCATTGGGAGAGTTCCTCATTTTGTGAGTGCCAGTGAGGAGTCCTAAATTAAACAACTAGGCACCTAAATGCTAGCATTTAGTATTTAGCTAAATTTAGCATTTAGATTCTTGTCTTTCAGTACCACAGGGTCCCAGACCTTAGTACAACTAGCTCCATGATGGAAGTACCGTCCAAGACATAAAATTCATCATGTAGACAGTACCATCAGCCAAAATAAAACAAATACCCAATCTACTAAAGACCGTACTTCTGGGAATGACTCTAAATGTACTAACATTGTCTGTTGGCTTCTGTGGCTTCATTTCTGGCTAACTGTTCTTGTTAACTGAAGTATGACAGTCCAGGATATGGTTTTTGTGTTTAAAAGCTCACCCTGAGGAAAGCTTCAGTCTATACTGGGATCCTGAACATCCAGGATCGTCTCTGGCTGGCTAATAAAGACTTTTGATTGACTCAAATCCATGCCTTAGCAGTCTTCTCTGGTGGATACCCCAGAACCCCAGATACACCGGGGAGCTTACTGACTAAAGTGGAGGTGTCATGCTAATCTCACCCTGAGATTTTATCATGACATGAAGAAGAGTTTGATGCTCACTTTCACAGCCGTGGTAGTTAACAAATGAAGCTGTCCGAGGCAAACTTGGCAGTGGTTATGCTGCCATTGTTTCCTTTTGTTGTGACCCAGTTTCTGAACTTAGTATTTTAGCTATTGCATGTTCTCAAGTGCCCCGAATCCTATAATAGATTCTTTTTTGTTTGTTTAAGTTAACCAACCAGTTAACTTTGCAAGCAAGTATACCACTGTTAGAATGTTAAATAATATGACAGTGACAGCATATTATCCTTACTACTTGTAAGGCTCAGACAGAAAATTCTAAATTTCAAGCTTTCCTGTACTACATAGTATGTTCAGAGTCAAATTAAAACTTTGCAAGATACTGACTCAAAATAAAAAGTAAGAAGATTGGGGATATAGCTCAGCAGTAGAACATTGGCCCAGCATGTGAAAGACCCTGAGATCCCAAGAATTACAATTGGGAAAAGGTAAACAAAATGTTTGTAAGGAGAGGTGTGGTAGTTTGAATAGGAATAGCCCCCATAGATTAATGTGTTTCAAAGCTTGGCCCATAAGGAGTAACACTATTCGGAGGTGTTGCCTTGTTGGAGGCAATGTGACCTTGTTGGATGAAATTTTTCATGCTGTGGGAGGGCTTTGAGGTCTTATATGCTCAAGTTATATTCAGTGTGACAGTCTTCACTTCTGCTGTCTGTTGGTCAAGATGTAGGACTCTCAGCTCCATCTCCATGTCTGCTTGCATGCTACCATGCTTTCTGCCATGATGATAATTGACTAAGCCTCTGAAAGTGTAAGTCAGACCCAATTAAATGTTTTCCTTATAAGAGTTGCCATGGCCATGGTGTCTAGAAGTTATTGATTTGGGAAATAACCAGGCTAGCTAAAAGATAAAACAATTATATTTTTATTTATTACAAGGGGAAAACTCACAAAACAGGAATGATAAGTTCAAGTTCAGCTGTGCTGCAAGGGAATCACACAGAGAGAGCACCTGGGCTGCATGCCCATTTTTCTCTGAGTCCCAGAAAGTCACACCTTAACTTGGTCCCACCTCTTAAAGACAATTGGTTAACAAGGCTTCCCCATCACCTCCCCCTTTTGTCTAAACAAGAGCAATCCAAACCCAATACAAAACTATATACAATAGGAACAGATATCAAATATAAAATTACAAACAACATAAACAATATTAAGCAAGGAACACATGATAAATGCTTTAATCAACATTCTATTCCAAAGAGTCTAAGTCGTGCATTGGAAACAGACTTGGCTAAATCGTAAGATGAAGGTAACTATGACCAGCTAATCTTTTTTTAAAAAATATTTATTTATTTATTATGTGTACATCATTCCTTCCTTGTGTGCCCACATGCCAGAAGGGGGCACCAGGTCTACATTAAGGATGACTGTGAGCCACCATGTGGTTGCTGGGAATTGAACTCAGGGACTACTGGAAGAGCAGTCAGTACTCTTAACCACTAAGCCATCTCTCCAGCCCCCAACTGGCTAATCTTTAACCCCATTGACGGCCTGAGAAGGGAGATAACATTACTTGAGTAGAGCAGTATATGACAGAGACAATTGGCTACCTGAGCCATTACCCAAAGTCTCATTTGTAACATTGAAGCAAACTTTAGCTAAGGCCCAACATAACTGACAGACCATTTTCAGAGGCAGAAAACTTTTTCAGAACCATTTTACCCTGCCTTGGCAAGGTTTGGCAGTCCTTTTCCTTGTGTCCTGCTTATCAGGTCCAGATACCATGTACTTTGTCAGTGGTTGAGACAGGTGCAGTTTCTTGCCCAAAGGCCAGTTGTGCCAAGAAGAAAACAAACTCTGAGTGGAATGTCTTCAGTGCTCAACATTCTCTCAGGAATAGATTGGTGCTGTCAGGAGCAATCATGTCTCATGTTAAACAGAACCCTAAGTTAATTAAATGCCATGTTCTACAGATCATTGAAGTGGTTGAAGATTAGCTATCTAGGCAGAATACAATCTCTATGTATCTAAAGGACCTAATTAATCTGACTATATATGTAAAACAAACATGAACAACTACTGACCTATAATATTTAATAGCTGTGTAATTTAAGGACTAAGACTTCATGTCAGATTATTAAATAATCTGTAAACAAATGTGCAGCAAATGAGGACAATGACCTCAAAATGTAACCAATGTATAAGTGTCTTGATCAGAGGTAAGAAAAAATATAATGCAATACAAAAATAGATCCTAAAAGTTGTATCAATATACAAAATGTCCTAAACAGAGGTAGAAACATGCATGTGTACAATCTGACAGAATAACTTTGCATAGGAGTACAAATATTGTAAATAGAAATAACAAATATAATTTGAACTTGTATCAATAAGCAAAAAACTATACCATTCACTCTATTACTCGCTATTATTTTCCCTTTTTAAAAATCTCTCAACCTACATAGTTTCTACCCCAAACCTTTACCTTATACAAGTAATAATCAAGAACCCCTAAACAGTGTTCCCAATCCAACCTCAGGACAAACTTTTTTGAGAGAGGGGGACATTGTCTTCTAGAATTGCTTCCTGCTGTTATGGGGGCAATGTTCTCTTTATGGGATTCTGCAAAAGTAAAGTGATGGTTAAATTTCAAGATTGCTTTCTAGCATATTGCTGCAATAAGTCATGACCCCAAAAATTCACTGAAATATTAGCTACTTATGGCCTCAGCCTTCTACTCTGTCCTTCTGGTCCTATGCATTTGACCCATCTCATGCTTTGCTTCACTTGAGATAGTGTTCCAGTTCTTTGGAATTGAACATCTACCTCCTGAAGAGGCCAATTCGGATGCCAAGATTCTGGGGTAATGATACTTACATCTGCACTCAAGTCTAGTAAGACTTCAATAAAAATGCCATTTATACACACTCTTAGCTTTGGTCTTTGACCATTTATAGAAGTCTGCCAGAATATACATTGCCTATGTCCTTCTAGAGTGTTTGATTCATCCTCCACATCTAGACCATTATGGTTTATGGTTTTTTTTACAGTAGGCCCTGGATTTTTTAATTTTTCTGGTGAGATACATTCTCCAGAGTAACTGGGAATGATTGCATCACATTTGTCATGGGGGGGCCTACTGGAGACCTCCCCCATGGAATTTTCCAATAGTATCGGGTTGCCTTGTCTGTCTGTTGTTGACCTACACCCATGGGTCAAATATTGGCCTTTGTCACACTTTCTACATATACCTGAAGGCCGAGGTCTTCTATTTTTGTCATTACCAGAGGAGATATTTTTCCTAGAAATTCCTTGCCTGGAATACCTTTTCAGATGCCCTAATTTACCATAATTAAAACATTTGGCAGTTTGATGTCTCCTCTTTGGTTTGGATATTGCTTCTCCTACCCAAGATTCAGTACTATAGTCAAGTGTCTCAACATTCATTGTATGAAAGATTCATTTATCCATTGGTGTTGATCTGACCTTAAAAGGCCCAAAGATCTTTTTGCATTCTAAGTTGGCATTCTCAAAAGCCAAAGATTCAATTAGTACATCTCTAGCTTTTGGGTCTGTTACCCTTATTTGTACAGCCTTTGTAAAATCTTTGTAAAATCTTTGTAAAAAGTCAATAAAGGGTTCTCTCTAACCCTGTTTAACTCTAATATATGACTCAATTCTCTTTCCTAGTTTCTGAATCCTTTCCCAAGCAAAAATGCTGTGCTACATAAAGCTGCTGTGCTACACAGGGACAAGGTGTGTTCATTGTAAAGAGCCTGATCCTGAGGATCAGAATAAAGTTCCTTGCCGAGGATTTGATCTTCGGAAATCTCAAGTCTTTTTGCTTTTCCCTGTTGCTCTAAAATTTTCATTTTTTTTCTCTGATAACATTTCCAAAGCAGCTGAGGTCCATTTTCTAGGACCACTGAGATTAACTGAATCCAATTTTGTGGTGTTTCCTTGTTACTTAAAGTCCATATTTCCATATTGTGACCATTTCCCTAATGAAGGATGACTGTATTTCATAAGATACAATTGCTTGTTTTATTTTCTTTAGATCAGTCATACATATGGGCTCCCATGTATATTCTTTGACTACCTTAGGGTATTTGGTCCCAAATGCTCTTTCTGAAGATATCACTGAAAAGACAGGTAGAACTCCAGGTAAGCTATCCCAGAGTTTGGTACGTACTGATAAAGCTACATTTTGTCTTTGTACCTTTTGTCCCTGGTCCTCAAATTCGATAAATTCTTTAGTTTTTTAAATATTTTTACCACTGTCTTTTGTAGAATCTGGATCTCCTGTTCAGTGTTCTGTTTTAATGCCCTCATTGAAAATTCCAAGGTGTGAAGTCTGTCCAGTGAAGATAACGTCTCATCTTTGGATATAATTTTTATAGCATGCATATTACCTTCCTGGAGAGATATTCTTTTTTTTTTTTGAAAGTAATTTTATTAAATTATAAAAGTTTCCATTTACGCCCCTCTTCCCAACACCCTCCCACTCCTCCCCCCTCCCTCTCCTCCTCCCTCTTTGTCCCTAAGGGCAGTCAGGGTTTCCAGCCCTGTGGGAAGTTCAAGTTCGTCCCCCCTCCCTCCAGGTCCAGGAAGGTGAGTATCCAAACAGACTGGATCCCAAAAATCCAGTATATGCAGAGGAAACTAGTCCCAGTGTCATTGTCAATGGCTTCTCAGAAAGACTCCGGGCCAGCCACATTCAGAGAATCCGGCCACATTCAGAGAATCTGGTTGGATCACGTGCTCGTTCAGTCGCAGTCCAACTGCCCTTGGTAAACTCTCATTGGATCCGACCCCTTGTATCAGTGGGTGATAGCATCCCTCGCAGTCCTTCGTCATTTTCTTCGTCCTTCTGCTCCTCATTTGGACCTTGGGGGGCTCTGTCCGGTGCTCCAATGTGGGTCTCCGTCTGTATCGCCATCCATCGCCAGATGAAGGATCTATGGTGATAAGCAAAATATTCATCAGTATGGTTATGGGCCAAGGCCGGTTCAGGCACCCTCTCCTCTGTCCAGAGAACAATCTGGGGATCTCTCCTTGGACCTGGGATCCCATATATAATCAAGTTTCCTATAAACCCTAAAATGACTCCCTTAGTTGAAATATATTCTTCCCTCATCCCATATTCATCCTTCCTCCCTTCCCCCCATCCCGGTCAACCGAGCTTTCTCCATTCCTCCCCTACTCCCTTCTCTCTAACCCTCTCCCCTTCCAACAACCCTCCCACCCACCCCCCCCATGCACCCAAGGTTACCTGGGACTCTTGACTATTTCCTACCTCCTGGCGGATAGCTAAATAATCTTCATCAGGTTCGTCTTCTTATTTAGCTTCTCTAGGATCACGAATAATAGGTTCAAAGACCTTTAAATTATGGTTAGAATCCACTTATGAGTGAATACATACCGTGTTCCTCTTTTTGGGTCTGGCTTACCTCACTCAGTAAAGCGTTTTCCATGTCCATCCATTTGCATGCAAAATTCAAGATGTCATTAATTTTTACCGCTGAGTAAAACTCTAATGTGTATATGTTCCACACCTTTTTTAACCATTCTTCTATTGAGGGGCACCTAGGCTGTTTCCAGGTTCTGGCTATTACAAATAGTGCTGCTATGAACATAGTTGAACAAATGCTTTTGTAGTATGTTAGGGAATCTCTAGTGTATATTCCCAAGAGTGGAACTGCTGGGTCCTGAGGGAGGTTGACTCCCAGTTTCCTGAGAAACCGCCACACTGATTTCCACAGTGGCTGCACAAGTTTGCATTCCCACCAACAATGGATGAGTGTTCCCCTCACCCCACATCCTCCCTGGAGAGATATTCTATCAGTTAATTTATCATAACCCTTCAACAGAGTCCAATTAATATATTCAGCAGTATAAATTCTCTCAGACAATGTCTCAGCACCCTCTGTCATTGACTGAATTTTGTCAAATTGGTTTTATCTTTCTCCAGAGTGCTGAATTTTCTTTGCAGTTGGTCATTATTAGTCTTTGAAGACTGTATCATTTTTAAAAGTGCCTCATTTTTGGCCCTATTATCAAACCATGTTTTGAAGGAGAAAATACGAAGGACAAAGCTAATTTCCAGAATCCAATAGAGGGATTTAGAAAGCAAATCATATAAGCCTTGCATAACATCATACACTGTATAAGTAAAAAAAAAAAAAAGCTATTGAATTCCTGGATTAATAAATTGTTTGTAATCTTGCTCTTTTAAATTAGAAATTTATAATTAATATTTTAAATTATACATCTTACCTGTGGTTGAGTATGAGCTGGAGTAGATACAATAACCGTTACCTGACAGTAGGTGTTGCAGAGCACTTGTAGCCGCATGGCTGCTTTAATTTTGATTTCAATGTTAAATTCTGAAAGATATGCTCGTATTAAAAACAATTATTCAGTGTAAATCACAGACTTGCACTCCGCAAAAGTCCTTGACTGGTCAACAACTGCACAAGCACAAGGAGAGCAAGAAAGCAAGAAAGCATCCCACCTGAGCTTCCACAAGTCCTTCCACAGTCACAGGTGGCCAAGGTGCTCTGAAACATTTAATGAGAAAATATGAAGGACTATAGCTAGCAACTACTCAGGGCCGCTGTGTGGGAATTCTATATTCAAATGAATGGTGTGGAGCATGAAAGCGGCTCTAGGTCAGGTGCTGGCTAGAGTCACTGGAGAACTGAGCTTCATAATTTGGGGAGCCAACTGTAGAAGTTAACTTGATTTGGGAAATAAACAGGCTAGAGAAAAGATAAAACAATTATATTTTTATTTATTATAAGGGAAAAACTCACGAAACAGGAATGAGAAGTCTAAGCTCAACTGTGCCTCTAGGGAACCACATAGAGAGAGCACCTGGGCAGCCCGTTTTTTCTCACCCTAACTTGGTTCCACTTCTTAAAGATACTTGGTTAACAAGGCTTTCCCCATCAGTGGTGTCTCTTCACAACAATAGAAACCCTAACTAAGACAAGAGGTCATTTGCATTCATTTATAACACAAATGTTGAAATTCACACCTTCGTATATCCTGACACACAATTCTGGAAGAAGCCCCTAGCTCTACCAGAGGCCCTACCAGCACTTGAAATCACAAGTAAAGTTGGACCCTGGAATCTCAAGTAAGACCCCACCCACAGACCATCAACACTCCTCAGAACTCAACCTGCTTTTTGTCAACCATATCCTGGCTCACAACTTTTTACCCTGTTGTTTCAGAGGCCATTCAGGTACCCAGAGCCCCAGGCAAGTCCCTGCTGCAAGAGCATCAACACTTTCTCAGAGCCAGTGTAGCCTTCCCCAAGCAGTCCCCTCCCCATCCTTGTCACAAGTTCCAGGACCACAGCTTTGGCAGAAGTTCCCTGAACTATTAGAGGTTTTGCTAGTACCCAGAATCTCAGCCCCTTGCTCTACCAGAGACTGTGCCAGTTCCCAAAACTCCATGGGCAATGGTGGCACCCAGAACCCCATAGGCTACACAAGCACTCAGAACCCCAGATGTCACACCATCCACCAAAAACCTCAGCAGGGGCAACCTACTGGAATACAGGATTCAACTGTCACCTGAATAACAAGTCCCTTGGGCCATAAGACAAGAGAGGAAACAAAAAATCAAGGGAAAGAACACTGATCCAACAAAGATGAAATCAATACTCAAATCTAAAATTATCCCAAACCTAGGCATCTCGAGACCAGCTTAAGAACACAGTAAGCAACAACCATGGCAATATTGCTGTAGTGAGCTGCTTTGTGCCGCACCTTAAAGATGGCATTGACTTCTGCCTTCCATCTCCCCTCCCCCAATGGTGAGGGCTCTCAGTTGTAAATAACTCCATACATGACTAAGGCTAAGGATCTGGCTTGCTTCTGCATTTCTGGACCTATCTGCATTTCCCACATAGCATGCTGGGGTTGGCTACCCAGAGGCTATTTTAGCTGTGGGCTGACTTTCCCTGGAGTCAGAAGATTATTCAAGGTTCCTGATTAAACTGCACTGGGAAGAGTCCGGTGTTGTGTTTTCTTTGCGGGACAAAGCAGACACTACATATTGCATCACTAGAGCCCAGCTATCCTACCACAGCAAATCCTGACTTTTCCAACACAGTTGAAGCCCAAGAAAATGAGCTTAAAACCAACATTATTAAGATGATAGAGGTCCTCTAAAAAATCCAAGAAAACACAAGCAATTGGTGGAAATTAATACCTTAAAGAAAGCCAAGAAAAAACAAAGAGGTGAAAGAAATGAATAAAACTGTTCAAGACTTGAAGATGGAATTAGAAACAATAAATAAAACACAAACCGAGAGAATCTCTGAAAAGGAAAAATCTAGGTAAGCGCAAAGGAACTTCAGATGCAAGCATCACCAACAAAATACAAGAGATGGAAAAGAGAATCTCGGGCATAAGGGATACAAGAAATTATAAAGGATAGAAGAAATTGATACATTAGTCAAAATAAATTTTAAATATAAAAAAGTCCTGACGCAAAACATCCTGGAAACATGGGATGCTATGAGAAGATCAAACCTAAGAATAATAGGGCTAGAAGAAGCAGAAGAATCCTGGGGCAAAAACCCACAAACTATTTTAAACACATTAATTGAAAAAAATTTTCTTAACCTTAAGAAGGACAAGCCTATAAAGGTACAAGGAGCTTACAGAAAATCAAATAGATTGGACCAGAAAAGAAAGTATCCCCCTCAGCACATACTAATCAAACCACTAAATGTAAAGAACAGCAAAAGATTATTAAAAGCTGCAAGAAGAAAAGGCCAAGTAAAATACAAAGGCAGACACGCTAGAATTACACCAAACTTTTCAGTGGAGACTCTAAAATTCAGAAGGACCTGGACAGATGTCTTACAGCCCAGATGACTATATCCAGGAAAATTTTAATCACTATAAATGGGGGAAACAAGATGTTCTATGATCAAGTCAAACTTAAACAATATCTATCCACAAATTCAGTCCAACAGAAGATGTTGGAAGGAAAACTCTAACTCAAGGAGGCTAACTGCACTCATGTAAAAACAGGAAATAATCTCACATCAGAAAAAAGGAAAGGAAGGAAACTCATACTCACACCATGATACCACCACCACCACCACCACAACTACCACTACTGCCACCATTGCCATCAAAATAATAACAGGAATTGACAATAATTTGTCATTACTATCTCTCAATATCAACATACTCAATTTCCAGAAAAAAAGGCAGAGGTTAACTCAGGATCCATTCTTCTACTCCATACAAGAATAACACTTCACCATCAAAGACAGACATTACTTCCAAGTAAAGGATTGGAAAAATATTTTCCAATTAAATGAACCTAAGAAGAAAGCTGGTATAACTATCTTATTATCTAATAAAATAGACTTCAAACAAAAATTAAAAGAGATGGAAAAAGATGATGTGGGATTCCCCTCTTTATGCTGCAATTACCATTAGCCAGTAAAGAAACTGCCTTGACCTGATGATAGGACAGAACTTAGCTAGATGGGGAAAATTAAGCCATGTAGCCTCGCCAGAGACAGATGCTGGAACTTTAGCTGGTAAGCCACAGCCATGTGGCAATACATAGATTAATGGAGATGGGTTAATTTAAGATATGAGTTATCCAGAAATACATTTAAGCTATGGGCCAAGCAGTGATTTAATTAATACAGTTTCTGAGTGATTATTTTGGGTCTGAGCTGCCGAGTGGCCAGAATGACCAAGCAGCCCTCCCTACAACAGAAGAACATTTTATATTCATCAAAGGACAAATCCACCAAGATGATGTCTCAATTTGTAACATCTACGCCCCAATACAAGGGCACCCACATTTGTAAAGGAAACACTACTAAAACTTAAAGCACATATGGAACCCCAACATTAATAGTGGGAAACTTCAACACCCAACTCTCACCTATCTGTGAACAGATTATCCACACAAAACTACACAGAGAAATGCTGGAGCTAACAAATGTTTTGACTCAAACGGACCTCATAAGAATCTACAGAACATTTTACTCAAACCCAAAAGAATATACATTTTTCTCAGTAACTCATGGAACATTCTCCAAAATTGACCACATACACGGTCACAGAGCAAATCTAAACATATACAAGAAATTTCAAATAACCCCGTTTACCCCATTTATCTTATCAGATGATAAGATATTAAAGTTGGATTAGAACTATAGAAACAATACAAAACCTAAGAATTCATGAAAAATGAACAATGCTCTACTGAATTACCAGTGGATCAAGGAAGAAATAAATAAAAACTTCCTAGTATTCAATGAAAATGAATACACACCATATCCAAACTTATGAAGCACAAAGAAAGTGATGCTAAGAGGAAAGTTCACAGCACTAAGTACCTTTATAAACAAATTAGAGAATCTCATACTACGGACTTAGAAACACATCTGAAAGCTCTAGAAGGAAAAGAAGCAAACTCACCTAGAAGGAGTAGAGTGCATAAATAATCAAACTGAAGATTGAAATCAATGAGATGTCAACACAGACAACAATACAAAGAATCAAATAAACAGAGTTAGTTCTTTGAAAAGAATCAACCAAGAAGGAAAAAAAATCCTTAGCTACATTAACTGAAAGGTAGAGTGAGAATGTTCAAATAAACCAAATCAGACATGAAAAGGGGGGACAGAACAACAGACAATGAACACATTTAAAGAATCATTAGGTCATACTTCAAAAATCTGTACTCCAAAAAATTGGAAAAGCTATAACAAATGGACAATTTTCTTGATAGATACTATGGTTTCTGTCCTGCCTGGCCCCACAGTCATTTGAAAATGGAGTTTATATCTACTGGAATGGGGGGAAAAAGCCTGCGTGGAAGTTGAGAGTAAGGCTTGGGCATGGCAAGGTTAAGGTGCATACTTGTTACCTTTACAGGCAAGTGTTCATCTGGAGCCCCAGAACAAGGGCCAGGGGGAAGGTGGCTACTGGGTAGTGTCAGTATTTGACACTGTATTTGACAGTATTGGCAATCTTTGGCATGGGTGACATTGCTCTGCAGTGAGTAAAGACAGAAAAAGGAACTGGCTTAAGGTGCCTGGGGGCAGGGCATTGTGTTATTTATATACAAGGATTTAATTTGCTTTGGGCTCTTGGCTTTGCATTACAGTATAATTGCAAGCATAGAATCATAAGTTGAGGAGACAATTTTACATAAAAAGTTTGTTGGGAAAGATATCTGAACTTTAAGAGATGTTCTTTCAGCCTCTAAAAGGTGGTATGTGTAGTATTTTTTTTTTTGGTAGATTATCTTAATAGATTTTCTGATAATACTATTTGCATTGCTAAATAGGGCAGTATGTATGTACATAAATACATGAGAACACAGGTATATAAAAGCACTCATATGGAAATCTGAGGACAGCTTGGGGGATTCAGTTCTGTCCTCCCACCCTGTGGATCCTGAGGAGAGAACTCAGATAATCAGGTTTGACAGGAGGTCTTTACCCACTAAGGCATTTTGTGGCCCTTAGATGGCTTATTTTTCTTCCTCTTCCTCTTCTTCTTCTCCTTTCTTCTCCTTCTCTTTTACAAAGATCTTATTATATATGCATATATATATTGATTTATTTTATTTTAGGTGTATGAATGTTTTGCTTCCATTGATGCATGCATACTACGTCTGGGTCTGGTGCCTAGCAAGCATAGGAAAAGGCATCAGATTCCCTGTGACTGAAGTTATGGTGTGTGTGAGCCACGTAGGTTCAGGGACACAAACTTGCATTCCCTGTAAAAAAAAAAAAAAGCAAGTTTTTATAACTACCGGACCATCTCTCTATCCCTCTAACACCCTAACATTATATATTCTTATCATGTGTATATATGTTTGCTGTGTGTGAGTGTGGGCATATGAGTAAAGTTCCCAAGGAGGCTAGAAAAGGATCAGATTCCCTGGAGATGGCATTACTGGAGGATCTGAGCTGCCAGATGTGGCTTCTGGGAACTGAACTTGGGCCCTCAGAAAGAGCAGTAATGCTGTTAGTCACTGAATCATGGTTTTAGCCTCAAAGGAGGCTTCTTAAATCTTTTCATTCATATCTCCTTTTCACCCAAGAATTTTTTCCATGACCTTGAGTATATAAGTGACCAAAGTAGAGGTACAAATTAAATACTTACTGATAAGTATAAAGACATTTGTTTTGAAACAATTATTTTATATGTATGTAAGTATACTGTTTTTATGGATGCAAAAAATTGCATAATCATCTGGTAGATATGTTTATTTTTACATAAAGAACTAAACTTTGGATAAATATTTGATACTTCGGGATGTAAAGTATCCTTGATGTTGTGGTGGCTTGAATAAAAATGGCTTCCCATAGGTGGATAGGTAGTGGCACGCTTAGGAGGTGTGATCTAGTTGGAGTAGGTGTGGCCTTGTTAGAGATAATGAATCACAGGGGAATTGTGTTTTGAAGAGTCAGAAGCACAAATCTAGTCTAGCAGCCCACTGTCTCTTCCTATTCCCTGTAGGTCTGGATATAGAACTCTCAGCTATATATCCAGTGGATGCCACTATGCTTTCCCCATGACGATAACGGACTAAACCTCTAAAATGTAAACCAGCCTCAATTAAATGTTTCTGTGGTCATGGCATCTCTTCAAAGCAGTAAAACCCCAAGACAGAAGTATTTGTATTTATTTATTTACTTAGTGTCCCAATTATAATTTTCCATCTCTCCTCTCCTCCCTCGAAGTACTCCTCCTTTGTTTCTGTTTAAAAAGAGACAGGTCTCCTATGGGTATCAATAAAGCATGGCATATCAGGTTGCAGTAAGACTAAGCTTCCCTCAATGTATTAAGCCTGGCAAGGCAATCCAGTTTGAGGAATAGATTCCCAAGAGCCAGGTAAAGCATCGGGGACAACCCCTGCTACCATTGTTAGGAGTACCACACGTAGACCAAGCAACACAACTGTCACATATGTGTAGAGGGGCTAAGCTGGTCCTATGCAAGCTCCCTGATTATTTCAGACTTTTTAAGTTCATATGAGCCAGGTTAGCTGTTTCTGTGAATTTTCTTGTGAGGCCCTTTACCTTTCTGACTCCTACAAACTTTACTCCCTCTCTTGAACTGGATTCTCTGAACTTGATCTCATGTGGGTCTCTGCATCTGTTTCCACCAGATACTGGATGAAGGTTCTCCAATGAAAACTGGGGTAGTCACTAGTCTGATAGCAGATGACCAATACAGGCTAGGTAGGTATCCAATACTGCTTTGAGTCTTATTTGGGGCCACCCTTGTAGATTCTTGGGAGTTCCTCTTGCATCATGTTTCTACCTGACCCCAAAATGCACCCCCTTTCTAGTCATCTCTCTCAATACTCTTCCCCCTTCATTCAGTCCTCAACCTGATCCCTCCAGTTCCCATCCTCACACCCCTCCCCCACGCAGCCAGGAGAAGACTTCCATTTCTGCTTCCCAGGGAAAGCCAAGCTCTCCCCACTTGGGCCCTTCTGGTTACCTAGTCTCTTTGCATCTATGGATTGTAGCATGGTAATCCTTTATTTTATAGTTAATATCCACTTATGAGTGAGTACATACCATATTTGTCATTCTGGTTCTGGGTTACCTCACAGGATGATTTTTTTTTCTAGTCTCACCCATTTTCACTCAAATTTCATGAAGTCATTGTTTTTTACAGCTGAGTAATACTCCTTTGTGTAAATGTACCACATCTTTTTATTTCCAGTCTTTGGTCGAAGAACATCTAGGTTGTTTCCAGGTTCTGGGTTCTGGCTATTACGAATAAAACTGCTATGAGCATAGGTGAGCAAATATCCTTGTGGTATGACTGAGCATGCTTTGGGTATATGACCAAGAGTAGTGCAGCTGGGTCTTGAAGTAGATTGATTTCCAGTGACTGATATTTTTATTTTATGATTTCCTATACTAAGAGCTATTCTCATAATACAAAACCTGACTAATGTGCTTCCGGGTCAATTGTTAAATATTCTGTCCTAATCACAAGTCCAAAATTTAGTTATCAATTGTTGATGAATCTTAAGTCAGAAACTCAAACTTTTTTACAATCAAATATCTTAATACAATATAATCCAAAGGTACATTTACTTGACATTTGCATGACAAAGAATAAAGACAGGAAAATACTAAAACCTTTTATTGTTTGTAAGCATGCCTCACCTTTGAATGTGTAGTAAAATCACTGCAATTAATAACATATGAAGATGTTTGATCAGCCTAAGTGTTTGAGGCAGTGTTTGTGGGATAAGTGTGCGTTCTGCATTCAGAACCAACAACGCAGAAATGTAACCAGGTTGAGACCATATTTCAAACTCATTATTTTAGTTAATTGAGATAGACTCTCAATATGTCACACTGGATGGCCTGGAAACTTCCTGTGTAGACCAGGCTGATTTCAAACACACAGAGATACACCTGCTTCTCCCTCCTAAGTGCTGGGCTTAAAGGAATGTGCCACCATGTGTGGAAGCGTGCATTTGATTTTTAATTAATTTTTGATCCTCATATGGTCATAAAATTTTTGCTCTTGCCTCACTTTTTTCTATCCCCTACACTGAGTTACACAAACATGAATGGGATCAAACCCCACAGTTTAAGAGTTTGACCTAACATCCATATAGCCACAGCGTTGTGTTTGTGTATGTGTCATGAAGGTGCGAGTGCACGTATGCGTGCATGTGTAAATGTGGTCATGTGTCTGTAAAGAGAACAATCTTAGGTATTGTTCCTCAGACACTGCCATTTATCTATCTATCTATCATCTATCTATCTATCTATCTATCTATCTATCTATCTATCTATCTATCTATCTATCATCTATCTATCTATCTATCTATCTATCATCTATCTATCTATCTATCTATCATCTATCTATCTATCTATCTATCTATCTATCTATCTATCTATCTATCATCTATCTATTGTCTTTCTAGGTGGCCCAGACTGGCCTCAGACTCATTGTGTTCCCCACACTGGACTCTATCCCAGGATCCTCTTCCTTCAGTTAGCAGTCTCTTGTGGTTACAGACATGCACTCTCTTGTTTGACTTTCAGGCACTGAATGTCGTATTCTAAGGTAGTTTGATTTTTTTAATTGTTATAATTTTTTCTTAATTAATTTTTAACCTTCATTTTATCTAATAACTTTTATCTTAGAGAAAATAATTTTTAAAGCTGGGATGCTGCAAGTCTACCACTTTTTAAATCATATATTCAATCAATAAAAATGTTGTTTTAATTACTTTCATGGTATATTAAAATTTGATATTATTATAAGTCAAAATTAGATTTGGGAGAGGAAGATGGCATGCTGGGTTTTAGCTCTGAATATCTGAGCTTTTGTCTAGCAGGGGTGCATGTGGACTGAGATTGGCCTAAATGGCTTTTCTGCTACAAAATTAAATTGCACAATAAACTTTAAGGAGGTTGTGGGTATCTTTTTGTTACATCTGTGCACCGCCTTTCACAAAAGTGACAAAATCAAGTGCCAGCAGAACACAGAAAGGCAAAGAAAGTATATGTCATAGGCTTGGGGTAGCAAAAGCAATGGGCCAAGAATCTTGTCCAGGGTTACCTAAATGAACCTGGTGTCAAGAAAAGGAACAGTCAACACAAATGGATATGCTAATTTGGATAAGGAAAAAAAAGCATGAGTTCTCAACCTTTCCCAAACAAAGAACAGGGGAGAGCTGGGATTGGAAGAGGTGGTCTTTCGTCATGGAAATTCACACATTTTGTTGTGACTCCCAAACTATCAGCTCTGAAAACACTCACAAATAACATTAGTCTGAGCAAGATCTATCTATCTATCTATCTAGTAAAATTAGTAAAAAGACAAAAAGAAGACCATGAATTGGAAGGAGAGTAAGGTGGGATATGGAGGGTTTGGAGAGATGGGAGAAATGTTATCATTAAATTATAATGTCAAAATTTGAAAAAGAACAAAATAATGTGGAGCAGTCCCTAGTCATTTCTAGCTGACCAGTGCCACTATTTAAACACTATGATGGCATCCTCTCACAGAGTCAGAAAAACTACCTGGCTTTTTCTGGGAGAGGGGCATGAAAGATACGAAAGGCTGCCAGCAGGACAGGTGATCCCTATCATATCACACCGTAACAAGTCCTAGGGATTGATCTCCCAGACAAACCTTATCCAGTAATGTCCTGGTGAACTTCCCAACACCTACTTCAGCCAGAAATTGGAGAAAACACAGTGTTCCTTAGTCACCTTTGGCTGTGTCAGCTGACCTTCACCCCTTTCCTTTTAGCTCACATCCCTCCCCCAATCTTTCAAGGGGGCCCTAAAAGAGCAGGGTCTTTTCTTCAGGTTTTGCCTGCATTGCATGTATGCATGTATGAAGATGTTATATCCCCTGGAACTGGAGTTACAGAATGTTGTGAGCTGCCATTTTGACACTGGGAATTGAACCCAGGTCAACTAGTCAGTGCTCTTATTGACTGAACCATCTCTTCAGCCCCCAAGAATAGGCTCTTCTGTCCCTACGCAAATTGAAGTTTTGTTTTTTTACTTCAGACCCCACCATTCTGCCCAAGCCTAGTGAATGTTTTGCCTAAAGATTGCTTCCACTCTCTGTATCTGTCTGTCTGCCTGTCTCTCTTTCATTCATTTCTAATAAATAAGAGCTAAGCATCCAGATTATTAGGAAAGATCTGTGAATTTGAACTTGAGATCAATGAATTAAAATTATTTTGATTTAGTAGAAACCTGCAATCTACTCCATCCAGGGAAACAGGTAGGCTAACTGCAGATCTTCACCTCATCCTCTCCTCTTCCAAATCTAATTCCTCAATTTCATTCCCAGTTCTGTAGCAAAATACTTGCAGCAGCCTCCCTTCTTCCACTACTCCATACCTGGTCCATCACACAGAACTTTCCCTCCACTTTCCCTTCCCCCACTTTATCTTAGCCTGTGACTCCAGCAAGTATTCCCCGGGAAACCACTAGGGACTAGAGAAGCAAGTAGACTAATTGCAGTTCTTCACATTTTTCTCCATTCCTCCAAGTCCAACCCTCACTCTCACTCCTAGCTCTGTAGCAAACTTTCTTCTGGGGCCTCTCCTCACTATCCACCCCTATTTTCAAGGAACTAAGCAGACTTTGCTGGAACACTCTGCTTTTCTCCCTAGTGTGAAACCCCTCCCTCAGCCCACCTATCCCCATTGTCAACTCTAAATGCCAAGAAACATGCTTTACCCAAACCACTAGACCAAATATATCAGGACCCTAGAATAATTTCCTATTAAGAAACACACAGCCACCATACTCTCCTAGGAACCAAGGAAGAAATGGATATCAAGGAAAAAAACTCCCATCCAACGAAGACACCACCAGATATTGATCGGCACCTAGAATTTTAATTTTCCCAGTTGCAGATGTCTAGATGCCAACACAAAAGCACAATGAATAGTAGCCAGGCCAATATGTCTCCACTAGAGCCCAGCAACCCTACTACAGTAAGCCTAGAGTACTCCAACAAAGCTGAAGCACAAATATAATACCTTAAACAGCCTTTATGTATAGGATAGAAGTCCTTAAAGAAGAAGCAAATAAATTCTTTAAAGAAATCTGCAACAACACAAACAGTGGAAGGAAATGAATAAAACAGGTCAATACCTGAAAGTGGAAGTAAAATCAATAAAGATAATCCAAACTGAAAGAAAGTCGCAAGTGAAAAATTTAGGAATTTGAACAGGAACCACAGAGAGAAGCCTCATCAACAGAAAACAAGTGATAGAAGAGAGAAGCTCAGACATTGAAGACACTATAAAAGAAACAGATACAGTAGTCAAAGAAAATGTCAAATATAAAAAAAAAATACAAGGAACCTGGCACACTATGGGAAGACCAAATCAAAGAATAATAGGAACAGAGCAAGGAGAAGACTCCCAACTCAAGGGTGCAGAAAATATTTTCAATAAAATAAATTTTCCTTCCCTGAAGAAGCACATGTCTGTCATGGTAAAAGAAGCATACAGAACACAAAATAAAGTAGAACAGAAAAGAAATTCTCCCTTGGCACATAATAATAAAAACACTAAACTTACTAAGAAGGAATATTAAAAGCTTAAAGAAAAAAGACATATATTAAGGCAGAGCTATTAGAATTACACTTGACTTCTCAATACAGACTTTAAAAGTCATAAGTATTAGAACAGATGTGCAAAAGACTCTAAAAGACCATAGAGAGCAGCCCAGACTACAATACTATGTAATGCATTCAATTCCCACAGATGGAAAAACAAGACAGTCCTTGATAAAAACCAATTTGATTAGTATCTATCTAGAAATCTAGCCCTGAAAAAATGTGCTAGAAGAAAAATTCCAAGCTAAAGACATTAATTACACCCAAGAAATGACATGGAATAAAAAATTCCAGACCAGCAAACATAATGAGGAGAAACACCACACACACATACACACACATACACACACACACACACACACACACACACTACTACTACTACTACTACTACTACCACCACCACCACCACCACAACCTACAACAAAAACAACAAAATATCAAGAATCAGCAAATACTATTTATTGATATTTCTCAGCATCAACAGTTTAAATTTCTCAATAAAAATACACTGAGTAACAGAATGGCTATAAACAAGCATCCATCCCTCTGCAGCATTCAAGACATTAAAATAAAATGAATCAGGATAGATAGTGGAAGATACCACATATACATCAAAAGAAAATTCACCAGTGGTGTATTGTGATTCTTAAAATATATATTGTTGTAAAAGTAGGTGTCCTGGCCTGTCACCTTGACACTGTTCCTTTAAGAGACAAGCCTCACCCACTCCCAGTCTCCTTTTCCCCACCAAGGTAAGTGGATCTCCAGACTCCCCTTTAGCTTTCACTTGCTCTGTCTGTCCTTGTTCTGGAGAGGCAGCTTCTACCTCTCTCCCTTCTCCCCTCCTTTTTCCCCTTGCTCCTTCTTTCTTTTCTTTCTCTCTCTCTCTTTTTCTCCCCATTCCCCCTGACACTAAATAAACTCTATACCCAAGTTCTCTCTGCCTGACATATCTGTCTGTCTCCTGCCCACCAGAGGACCCATGCAGCCCTGGGTCACCGGCTGCTACCTCTCATGGGGTCAGCCTTGTGTCACCCATGCCAGATATGAAAACATATGCACCAAACACAAGAGCATCCAAGTTTGTAAAACAAACATGACTATGACTAAAATCACATATCAACTCTCACAAATTGATAATGGGAGACTTCAATATCCTACTTGTATTAGTTGGGGCTCTCTAGAGTCACAAAACTTATGGAATGAATATCTATCTGTCTGTCTGTCTGTCTGCCTGCCTGCCTGCCTGCCTGTTTATGAGAATTTACTGGAGTGATTTAGAGGCTGCAGTCCAACAATAGTTAGTTGTGGACTGAAAGTCCAAGAATCAGTAGTTGCTCAGTCCCTTGAGGCTGGGTGTTTCAGTTGGTTTTCTGTATATGCTGGAATCCCAAAGAAGTAGGCTCCAATGCCAGTAAAGGAATGGATGTGCTGACAAGTTGAGGGCAACCAGGTGAAGAATGACGCAAACCTTTCTTCTTCCATGTCTTCACATAGACTTCCAGATTAAAAGTGTGTCTTTCTATCTCAAGGTCTTAAACGTGTGAGTTGTTCTGTCATCCAGCCTCAAGATTCAGATCAGAGGCACGTTGACTTCCTGCCTCAAGATCAGGATCACAGGTATACCCTCCATTTCTGGATTGTAATTCATTCCAGATTTAGTCAAGTTGACAACCAAGAATAGCTATCACTGTCCATCCCTTGTCAACTTGACATACAGTCATATCTCCTTAAGTCATAATTAATTTCCAAATGAAAGCAGTAGCCGGGTCATAATAATGCCTAAACACAATATAACTATCCCATGCACAATCACAAATAAATTATATATTTAACCAGGTCCTAATTACACCTAACATGATATAATTATCTCTTATACAACTGCAAACACATTATGAAGTTTGAATAGGTGGATGTTGTCTGGGTTTCTGTCCTGTCTAGTTTCTGTTCTCCTATCAGGTGCCACAGAAATCACACAGAGGTCTATATTAATGATAAACTGATTGGCCCATTATCTCAGGCTTCTTATTAACTCTTATAACTTATATTAACCCATTATTCTTATCTATGTTAGCAACATGGCTTGGTACCTTTTTCAGGGGGGCAACACATCTTCCTTCTTTTGTGGTTGGGACAGGACTGTGGAGAAATGGGCTTCCTTCTTTCCAGAATTCTTCTGTTCTCATTGCCCCACCTCTACTTCCTGTCTGGTTGTCCCACCTATACTTCCTGCCTGGCTACTGGCCAATCATCATTTTTTTAAAAACATAATTGACAGAATATAGAAAATTGTCCTGCACCAGGTGGATATCTCTCCCTTGGAGGACATCCTATCAGTATTCTGTAATTGATGTTATGATAAGAAAATTGAAAGAAAACACAAATATTTGTACAAATACATTCTTTTTTTTGGGAAAGAAAGTGTTTATTTGGCTTATACTTTGCATTATCACAGTTATTATTGAAGGACTTGGACTAGGAACCTGGAGATAGGTACTGAACAAAAAGTCATGGGGGAGCACTTTCAACTGTGTGTATATGTTTTTTTCTTTATTTAACATAATTTCTTTATTGAATCTTTTGGAATTTCACAATATACACCTAAATTCTGCTCTACTCTCAGTCCTTCCATTTCCTCCCTCAATCCTGCAGCATCTCCCAAAAGAAAATTTAAAAAAAAGTCAACCTAAAATTTTATGATGACGACATGGGTTTCATGGTGACTGCTAAGTTTTGAATCCCTGGTTAATGGGGATTCATCACCACTGATGTAATAACCCAAATAAATCAAATTAATAAAGCCAGGTTTAATCTGAGAAAACCACTCCTGGGTGACCCTCAGGACAGTGCAAGAGGTATCACTTGGCAAATATAGCCACCAGGTCTTAAGTAGCCTATAGGAGCAGCCCCAAGAAGGAGCTGACTTTTGAAGGGCTTTCTTAGGGGTGGAGTTTGAGGAGCACAGCTCCATGGGAGATGCTACTAGGGTGCTGAGGGCGGGGTCCAGCTCCAAGCTGGAGATTCCAAACAGTGATCATTGCTGCTTTACAAAGTTGCAGAATTTCAACCATTGCAGAGCACACTTCCATAGCATCTTTTAGCTTTCATTTTTAGTGATTCTCCCTATTAATGCCTCTCCCTTTGGGAAATTTCATGTGGGCTTTGTTAAAGCATGAAAATGGATACAATGGTAGCCTCTCTAAACAAAATCTCTTTGGAAAAATATCCGTGCCACCATAGATGGGTGATGGTGGCACATGCCTTTAATCCCAGCACTCGGAGGGAGAGGCAGGTAGATCACTGTGAGTTTTAGGCCAGCCTGTTCTACAGAGGGACTTCCAGGTTTGTCAGGGTGGTTACACAGAGAAACCTTTTCTCAAGAAACCAAAATAATAATAATAAAAAATCCCTGCCACCATATAACCAGGACTCCCACTGTGCTCTCCTAAATACACCAAGAACAGGAAAGTTAGAGATTTACTAGATACACCTAATCAAAAAGTTGAAATGTCTACCATTCAGATCCAGACCCTGAGGCCATGAAGGGCAAGAGTTCAGCTAATAAATACAGAGAAACTAGAATGGTATAGTATAATTGGGAAAGAGTAAAACTTTAGGACTTTCCCATTTGGGAGCATTATGAGGGGAACAGGTCCAAATAGTAAGGAATTGTAGTATACCATCTGCTCCCCAGAAGAAATTCTTTCCCCAAGGTCAGACATTTGAATGAGGGTCTTCATTCCCTCAGAGATGTGAGGAAATTTCCTGCTTGCTAAAGCAGTGAATCTCTTATTGGGTGAGGCCGCTTGTTCCTTCCAGGATGCCCAGAACATGGAATAATCACATAGAAACTATATTATTTGCAACACTGTTTGATCTATAGCTTAAGCGTATTTCTAGATTACTCTTGTTTCTTAAATTAACTCATTTCTATTAATCTGTGTATCGCCATGGGCCTGTGGTTTACTGGAAAGCTTCTGGCAAATCTGTCTCTGGTGGAGGCTATACGGCTTTTCCCTGACTCTGCCTTCTTTCTCCTCCATCTCTGCTTGGAATTCCTGCCCTACTCTACTCTGCTAAGCTACTGGCTGAAACAGTTTTATTTACTAACCAATAAAGGCAGCACATATACAGAAGCACTTCCCACACCATTTCCCTTTTTCTATTTAAACAAAAAGTAAGATTTCAACTTTAACATAGCAAAATTACATATAAAAACAGTTATCAAGCAAGAATTATAGTTATAATATTTATATCTACTTTATCTTTTATCATAACTAAGGAAAACTGTAATCATAATTATATTCTTCAACTCCATCAAATATTCCAGAAGGATATAACATTACCTAAGTTAACAAGAGGTGCATTGTAAGCAACTTCCAAAACTCTAGAATTGACAGAGACTTCTCCCTGCCTGGACAGTCACCCAAAGTTCTTCTGTAATGTTGTCGGTACCCATTTTCAGCCTACTGGCCCATAGTACCCAGAAGACTTTTCCATGAATCACGAAATTTCAAGGACAGTTTCACCTATATTGGTAGTTTGTCAGTCACTTTTTCTGTGTCCTACAGAATGTCTAGCAGACTCTTTCATGAAGCAGAAACCCCAAAGGACTGTCTCACCATCTTTAGGCAGCTTCAGCAGTCACTTTCCTGTGGGTCCTACAAGTCCACTCAAACAGTTCAGGCAAGAGCAGTTTCTTGCCCAAATTGCTAAAAACTCCATAAGGAGCCTCTTTGATGCCCATTATCCTCTTGAAGTTGATCGGTACTGCCAGGAACAGATGTGTTTCATTGTCATGAAAAATCCTAAGTTCTTAAACATTTTAAATGCCATATTCTGAAGGTGTTTGAAAGATTTGAAGAATCCTTTTCCATCTGAAATATATCTCTATACATCTAGAAAGCCTAACTAAATTCACTACATGCTTGACTATTACAGATGACTATTAACCTTTATTTCTTAATGATACATTACATTTTTTAAATGAGTTGCACAAACATAATACTTTATCAAGAGCAGAAATATACATATAACAAAATTGACCATAAATTTGTATCAATAAACCAAGATCCATACCAATGCAAATCTCTGTTGTATATGCCCCTTTAAATGTAAGCAAAAATTTATAAACAATTATTTAGGGAATTTGGCCATAGTTCTCTCCAAACTGTTACCTGCTGTTTGTTGGGTGAAGTATTTTCTTTTGGGGGTTCACAGAGACCTTTCAGGTGGTCTTGGTCTATCAAAATACATTAGTCTAGAAGAATCCACAGGTTGTAATCTTCTGTGAAAACAAAAGAAGAACTTTTTTTTTCCAAAGCAACAAATTCTTAGTCTCAAATTTTGAAATCAAGATACCTTTAATATATATCTGTTGATTTAGCTTAGCAGCCCATACAATGAAATGTCTCTCTGTACTTATCTCTTTCATAGTCAAATAATTTAGAGAAAACACAATAGTATACATAATCCAGACTCTCTGTGTATATTCCATCTTTACATGACTTATTTTCTTACTCTATTACTTTTTCTACAAGTTTACTGTCTCTTTAAAGACTTTGTTTTATTATTTAAAAAACATTTATTTCTTTTTATAACTCTCTATACTTTTCTTCTCTCTCCTAAGCCTATGTACATTTTTTTTTAAACACACGGTAACCCAGTTAGAGGTCTTTTTTAAAAAAAAAAAAAAAACTGAATCTATCTTTATTGTGTATCTGTAATCATTTTATGACCAGAAGTGCCTTTTTTTCAATGCTAAGCAGCCATGGTAGGGCCATCACAGCCCTTCCTTCTTGCTCTGCTCAGTCCAACATGGTAGAGGCATGTTTCCTGCCTCTGAGAAGCATGCACATTGCCCCATTTTTAGGCACACAGGAGGTCTGTATCACCATTAAGCAATTTGTAACATGTTACTCACAGACCCCATTTAAATGCTGCATAGCTGGATCTCTTGAAAGAGTCAGAGCCATTCATGCTGGTAAACTAGGAAGCCTTCTTAAAGGAGCCATGCAGTTTTTGATGCTACCACTGAGTCAAGAAGCCTTCTCTCAAAAGAATCGATCGTGCCTTTGCTTTTTTCTAGTAAAATGAGTCCACTCGAGAAAATGTTGCTACTAAAAAGCCAAGTTTAACTATGTTTTTTTTTTGTGTGTGTGTGTGTGTCTATAATTCCTTTTTAGGATTTCTCAGATTTTATGTGGATTTAGCTGGCACATGTTGGCATGCCAATCTGTTGGGTGAGGCCACTTGTTCTTTCCTGGCTGCCCAGACCACAAAATAATCACACAGAAACTACGTTAATTGCAACACTATTTGGCCTATAGCTTAAGCATATTTCTAGCTTACTCTTATTTCTTAAATTAACCCATTTCTATTAATCTGTGTATCGCCACTGTGCCTGTGGTTTACTGCAAAGGTCCCAGAGAGTCTGTCTCTGGTGGAGACTACATGGCTTCTCCCTGACTCTGTCTTCTTTTTCCTTTATCTCTGCTTGAAATTTGCATCCTACTCTACTTTGCTAATCCACTAACTGAAACAGCTTTATCCACTAACCAATAAAAGCAACATATTTACAGAAAGACTTCCCACACCATTCTCTGACAAGAGGAACTTGTGGCTATTTAATTTACATATATGATGAGTACCTATTGTCAATGTCAATACTATATTTCTCAACCCCTGATCTCAAGCCATATCCCAGCTCATATGTCCCCTTTTCTCCCATTTAATCCTATGTGCAACTAGAAAGTTTAAAAGATGTATTTTTTTCAGTTAAATGCTCATTTCAGCCATTCTGAATTACCTTCAATTCCTGTCTGTCTCCTCCCTCCCTAACTTCACACATCCTCTTTGGGACCTGAAAACCCTGCTGAAGCAGGTCTTAAGGACAAAACATAATAAAAAAAACCAGAATAAAACCAAACCCAAACAAACAAGAAAACTCCATTTGATCCTCCATCTTTCCCAACTCTCCAATGCTACTTCATTTGTCCTTTATTGGGAGCCATCATGTGTCACATAGTATATATACCCCTTTGCCCAATCACTTGCAAATATAATTGCAATGTGTCATAGGTCTGGTTCAAGGTCTCTGGGTTCTGGAACACTATTATCACTTTATCTTCACCTAAACTTGCCTCAGATAACCCTCATTCACCTGGAGTCATGAAGATCCTGTGGCTATCTTTCCACAGAACCAGTGCCTTCACTAGCTCCAGCATGTACTAGATGGGGTAGATAACGGGTAGTCCAAGGCAAGGCTCAGGTTGTTGTCCTGGGTGGTAGTTGAGTTGGTCAGTCTAGACCACCGGAACCATCCACTTCAGGAAATAAGTGGAGCCAACTCCACTATGTCCATGCCATCAGGACTAGTTCTTCTCCACCGTGACGAGTGGTGGGGCCATCTCTTGCAAGTACAGGAGAACAGTTCTCTCATGAGGGTTGGAATCAGCTTGTAGCATGACTAATAACCGAGAGACAGATATTTGAGTTCCACCTGAAGATCAGAAAAGCAAAGCAGCCCAGCCACTAGGAATTCTTACCTCTAAGAAATCCTTAGTCTGAAGGAGACCAAGTTCTTGTCTCATCCTGGTTTATATTCCTCTCTAGTACTGGGATTAGAGGTTTACACTACCGCCATCCAGGTTCTATAGCTAACTAGTGTGCCTTTTGGGTTTAAAGGTGTGTGCCACCACTGCCTGATCTGTATAGCTGACCAGGGCAGCTGTTTTACTCTTTTATCTTCAGGCAAGATTTATTTTTTAAAACACAAAAGAAATATCATTACAGCAGCTCCCTTGCTGCAATGTCTAGCATGGGGCAGGGCCTGTTCTCCCGGGGCCAATGAAAGGTGGAGCTGGTTCAGCCTGACTTTTTGATTTCATCACTCATGGTTCCTATGCCCCCTTCCCAGGTGACTTATGCCACATACAGATACCAGGTATAGCAGACATTGCCCTTGGCAGCAGCTTGTGCCTGGATGATATCCTGACTCTGGTGGAAGCACAGACCACTCAGGATTGCTCTGTGAGAGGCATGGCTCGCAGACACCACAAGGCTACAGGTTGTGGCCAAACCCCAGGCTTTTGTGCAAACTTTGGGGGCAACACAGGCCTCAGACTTTAACACAGACCCCAGTTGTGGTAGGGCCATAAACCCAGACATGGTCCTCAGCAGCAGCTGTGTCTGGATGTTACCATTGCCCTGGGTGGCAGTGCAGTATAAATACATTCTCAACAAAATACAAAAAAAAAAGAAATCACTCATGTCTATGAGTTATGGAGGGGAAAGAAAAAGGGAAAGGGGAAAAGTGGGGAAGAAGAGAGAGACAGAGAGAGAGGAAAAGAGAGAAAAAGAGGGAGAGAGGTAATGAGAGCGGGAGGGAGGTGGGAGACAGGGGGAGATAATGCCTCTTCAGAAGCAAGACAGAAAGAGAAAAATCAGGCTGGAAGAGAGATATGTGCTTCTCGGGAAGAGAAGAAGTTGGGAGAGGATGGGGCTTGTCTCTTAAAGGGACAGGGTACCCAGATGACTGAGCAGGCCAGTAAATCATAACATTTCCATCTCCTTCTTATAATAAAAAGGCTGGAAGTTAGGCACAACAGGTTAAAGGAATTGGGACCGTGGATTCTCAGGACTGTTTTCTGCTTATTTGTAGGCATCATCTTGGGCGGGGGGGACCTTAGAAAGCTGGGTGCTGGTCACATTCTGGGATAGCTGGTCATTTTACTCCTGTCTAGGGTTTGTGGTATAGAAATGTCTGGTGTCTCTTGGACCTGACAGGATGTTGACAGAACAGAGGACAAAATTTAGGAAGAAAAAATTTTCAGAACCAGAGCATTGAAAAGAGTGTATCTGACCTGTTAAAGGTGGAACCTTCAACTCAGCTCCCTGGAACTCACAAGAATTCTTTGGATTTGTGCAAACATAAGTTTTAGACATATAGATTGTATAAACAGAAGCATATTTATATCAGAATGACTGTGACAGATGTTTTTGCACAATGAGAGGTATTTTTAAGACTATGAAAGGCATCTTGAGAGAGAGAGAGAGATTTGATAACTTGTATTCTTTTTTATTCTTTATCTAGTGGGGGGGGCAGCTTGGCTACACTGTTGCCATGACAGGCTCAATAGAGACCAGCCAGAAAGTAGGCCTGAGTTTTGGTTTTACCCTAAGGCAATACCTGACTGTAGGAAAGACCACAATCTGTGACAACCCAGGCACCAACCAGGAATGGACCCATCAACATCCAAGGGAAAAATATATTAACATTCCAAAGGAAATATCTACGGGTCCAACCATTGTAGATAGGATCACCAAATGTTCCTTATCCCAGAACACACCCATCCCCTTCCACCAAGACACACTTAGACTATTGTTAGAAAATCAGTGGTTCTGAACCTTAGAAATTTTCTCCTAACCTCTGCTATGATAAAAAAAAAAACCCACCCCAAACGGTCTCAAGGCTCTTTATTCATACTGCTTCATCAGACACCTGGAGGGTCCAAGCTCAAGATTGAAAAAAGGTTCTTTACTTTTGCATGCATATTCAGGCTCCTTTGTAATCTTCGGTGGATTCTGCAATCTGAGCATAACATTGTTCATTTCTTAGCCTGGTTTAAGAGCACTAAAAGCACAAAGCGATCAGGGGGAAGTCTGAGTTTCCAGTTCAATGGGATCTTTGTTGTGGCTTCTAGCAGGGTACTTGCCTCACTAGAAACAAAACTTCTAGGCCAGAAGAACTTTGGATTATGGAAACAGGAAGCACAAACTTTCCTAGTGACTCACTAGGGGTGATGGTGAGTGGAACTTTTTCACCCCTTGGTTCCTGGATCTGTGGATACTGGCTATGGAAGAAATGGTACCATATATTGGGTGTTCATTTAAAGCATATATTGGCTTCTGGAGAACCCTGCCCCAGCCCTCCATGCTGCTGACACACTCTGTAACTGTGTCCTCAAATGGCCATTCTGTTTTTTATTAGAACAACTGCTTCAGAATGGTGAGGAAAAAATGGTAAGACTAGTGAATTCCATGATCATGGGACCACTGTCACACTCCTCTGGTTATGAACTGAGTCAGAAGAAATCCTGTATAGAACACTATTTCAGTGGATAAGGCATGCTATAAGACTATAAGTGGTTTTGGCAGAAGCACTGTGAGCAGGAAAGGTAAATACATAACCAGTATGTATTACAATAAGAACAAAGATTTGCCCTTTCCACAAAGGAAGTGGTCCAATGTAGTCAATCTGCCAGTAGCTTGCTGGCTGGTCATCCTGGGGAATGGTACTGTATCTGGGGCTCAGTGTTGATCTGATACTTAGCAGCAGTTGTAGCTAGGTCAGCCTTGATGAGTGGAAGTCCATGTTGTAGAGCCCATACATAGACTCCAACTCTGCCCCCAAAGCCACTTTGTTCATGGACCCACTGGGAAATACAGGAATGATGGGAAAGAGAATGACCGTCCCCAGAATGGGTCATCCTATCAACTTGAGTATTGAACTCCTCCTCAGCTGAGGTCATCCTTTGGTGAGCATTTACATGGAACACAAATATCTTCAGATCCTTCACCCATATGGACAGATCTATCCACATACTTCTTCCCCAGATATCTTTCTCACCAATTCTCTAATCATGCTCTCTCCAAGTCCCTGAACATCCAAAGAGTTCATTGGCTACAGCTCATGTATCAGTGAAAAACTGCACATCTGGCTTCTTGTCCTTCCAAGCAAACTGTATTACCATGTGTAATGATCAAAGTTCTGTCCACTATGAAGATTTCTCTTTGCTAGTATCTTTCAGGGCTGTCCCAGAAAGGAGTTGAGAGGCTAGAGTTGTCTACTTCCAGATAGTGCCTGCATAACATGCAGAACCATTGGTAAACCAGACCCTAGTCTTCTCTTCCTCTGTCAACTCATCTTTGGGAACATCCTATGAGTGTAGCAGGTCTTTCATTGGATAGTCAGTATTGTGGGACAATAATTTTGTACACTGTAAAGATGTGCAACTCTGATTGGTTTAATAAAAGCTGAATGACCAATAGCTAGGCAGGATTTTCAGGGCAGAGAGGACATTGGGAAAAAGATGAGAATTAGCAAGAGGCACAGAGCAAGCAGGATGGGCAATACAGAGATGAATCAGTAAAGGCATGAGGCAGAAAGAAAATGATTAAAAGTGGGTAAACTTTAAAAAGTTAATTAGAAACAAGCTACACTGATGAATATCTTGCATATCACCATAGAACCTTCATTCGGTGATGGATGGAGATAGAGAGAGAGAACCACATTGGAGCACTGGACTGAGCTCCCAAGGTCCAGATGAAGAGCAGAAGGAGGAAGAACATGAACAAGGAAATCAGGACCATGAGGGATGTGTCCACCCATGCAGACGGTAGGACTGATCTAGTGGGAGCTCATCAAGGCCAGCTGGACTGGGACTGAACGAGCATGTGATCAGATGGGACTCTCTGAATGTGGCTGACTGAGAAGCTATTGATAATGGCACTGGGTTTTGATTCTACTGCATGTACTGACTTTTTGGGAGCCTAGTCTGTTTGAATTCACACTTTCCTAGACCTGGATGGAGGGACTTCCCTCAGGGCAGGGCACCCTGACTTCTCTTAGGACTGGAGAGAGAGGGGGAGTGAAAGGAGGGGGAGGGAAATGGGAGGAGGTGGAAATTTTGAATAAATAAATAAATTTTTTAAAAAAGAAATGATGCTCAGTGTGTAATACCCGCAAAAAAAGACTGGGTGGGGGAACCTTCAGCCTTGGAGGAGACATAGCAGAGTGACACTGAAGTCAAAGATTGCACAAGGAGAGAAATGGCCGGAGACACTTACTTCTGTTCTTATGTCTAAGCTTTTATCAAGCAAAGCTGCACTCACTCCAGAAGAAACAACCATGTGAATAACCTATCAAGGTTCCTGTTGAGTGGATCACCTGGGTGGCCACAAAGACCTACAGTAGAGGGTTACTTGGACTCAACTTCGGCCAATAAAGGTATCAATTGAAAATTATTAAATCAGTACTATGGAATGTGAATTATTATAATTTTGGTTGAAGTAAGATAATATTCATTGTTGGTGATGCTATTTTGTGTGTTTTTCCCTTCTTTGGGATTTGCTGCTATGAGATCATCAATTGTATGTGTTTTTGTTGATGTAGCCAACTTCCTTGAGTTGGAGTTTTTCTTCTAGTACTTTGTGTAGGGCTGGGTTTGTGTCTAGGTATTGTTAAATCTGGCTTTGTCATGGAATATCTTTATTGTCCTTCTATGGTGATTGAAAGTTTTGCTGACATCCGTTGTCTCTTATGTCTGCATAATGCTTGACCAGGACATTCTGGCTTTCATTGTCTCCAATGAGAAGTCAGGTGTAATTCAGAGAAGTCTGCCTTTATATGTTACTTGGCCTTTTTGCTTTGCATCTTTTAATATTCTTTCTTTATTCTGTATGTTTAGTGTTATGATTATTATGTGGCAAGGGGACTTTTTTTTTATTCAGTCTATTTGGTGTTCTGTAAGCTTCTTATATCTTCATAGGCAAATCTTTCTTTAGGTTGGGAAAGTTTTCTTCTATGATTTTGTTAAATATATTTTCTGTGCTTTGAGTTGAACTTTTTCTTTTTCTTCTATACCTATTATTCGTAGGTTTGCTCTTTTCATGGTGTTCCATATTTCCTGGATATTTTGGGTTAAGTTTTTGTTAGATTTAATATTTTTGACTGATAAGTCTATTTCCTCTATTGTATCTTCAGTGCTTGAGGTTGTTTCCTCCATCTCTTATATTCTGTTGTTTATGCTTGCATTTATGGTTTATGATCATTTTCTCATGATTTCTGTATCTGCAATTCCCTCTTCTTGTGTTTTCTTTATTGTCTCTATTTCAGTTTTCAAGTGTTGAATAGTTTCTTTCATATACTTAATTGCTTTTTCTTGGTTTTCTTTAAGGGATTTGTTGATGTCTTCCAATTTTTTCTTTGTCTCTTCCTCCATTTCTTTGAAGGAATTTTTCAATTTCTTTTTAAGGGCCTTAAAGTTCTCCTAAAGTTTTGCATGTGTTCTTGTCTGCCTATCTTTTCCTCTGATTAGTGTACTTTGGGCTGTCTGTGACTCTGGTGATCAATACTCCAGGTGCCAATGAATCCAAGGCTCAGATGGTTGCTTCTCAAGGTGCAGTGTCATGGTTCCAGTCACTCCATTGGTTACTTTGTGTTCCTGAAGATCACTTGGCACTCGAGGGATTTCCTCTGCTCCTGTGGAGTTCACTGCCTCAGGTCTGCTCAAGCCAAGGTCACTGGCTCAGTCTTTGATAATTGTTCTTATCTTTTCCTTTCTATTTAGACGAAAGGGGAAATATAATGAAATAATATTTTTGAACACTTTGTCACTGTGATTGGTTGAGTAAAAATCTGAATGACAAATAGCTAGGCAGGATTAAGGAGAAGAGGGGATAACAGGAAAAAAACAAGAGAATCTCTAAGAGAAATGGAATAAGCAGGATGAGCAATATGGAAATGAGGTAATAAAGTCATGTGACAGAAAGTAAATTAATTAAAATGGGTTAATTTAAGTTATAAGAGCAAGCTAGATACAAACCTAAGCTATTAGCTGAGCTTTCATAATTAATTAGCCTCCATTTCATTATTGGGGAGCCCATGATCTGACAAAAATGTCTGACTACATGCCAGCTCCTGAATAATGACACAGAGACATTTTATTAAGTATGAAATCTTAGTCTTAGTTTAGGCTTGTTCTAAACTAGCTCTTAAAACTTAAATGAATCCATTTATATTAATCTACTTTCTGCCATATGGTTCATTATCTCTTCTTAGTACCTTCCATCCAACTTCCTTCATGTGGTCTGTTGAGTCCCTCCCCTCCAGATTTTTCCTGCAAGTACCCCTCTCTTCTTCAGAAGTCCTCCCTATCCTCTCCTGCCTTATTATTGTCCATTCTGCTCTTTGTTAAACCAATGAGAAAGTGCCTTAGGCAAGTGCATAAAACAGAGGCTCTCCACACATCATGATTAAATGTTCTATAATACATGATGCTATAGCTGAGTGCTTGGCAACAGACATCATTGTAACAGGAATAGAAGCTAGAAGAATTTGGAAAAATTCTTCACGTAGCTTGCTTGCATCTTCAGGACTTGCTTGTATCAGATCTACTTCCATTTGATAATAGATTGCTGCTGTGCACACCCTATTTTCTTACTTGGTGGGCCCAACAACACACAGTAGAAGGAAAGGGTAACCAAAACAGTCAAAAAGACTCAGAGACAGCCATGGATCCCACTTTTAGGAGTCCTGCAAGAATACCAAGTTACACAGCTGTAACATATATGCAGAGGACTTGGTCAATGCCTTATGGGCTACCTGGCTGCTTTTAGTCTCTCTCTGTGCAGCTCTACTAGCCTGGGTTAGTTGATGCTATTTGTTTTCTTGTGGTGCTCTTGACCCCACTACATCCCATATTCTTTCCTTCCTCTATTCTGTAATATTCCCCAAGTTCAACCTAATGTTTGGCTGTATGTCTCAACATCTTTTTCCATCAGCTGCTGGATAAAGTCCCTCTGATGACAGTTGGGCTAGGATCCAACCTATGAATATAGCAGAATATCATTAGTAATGATATTATTGACTTTGTGTGTGTGTGTGTGTGTGTGTGTGTGTGTGTGTGTGTGTGCCAGTTGTGTTGGTTCTTTCCTAGATCTCTGAGCTATCCCACCTTACTAGATACAGAGAAAACAAAGATTTCATTCTAATGTTTACCCTATATACAATAATTTCATGACTTTCTCCCTGTACAAGGAACCCAGAAAAAGAAGCAAAAGAGTGTAAGAGCCAGAAGTGATGGAAAACACCAAGAAAACAACGCCCTCTAAATCTACCTGATCAAAGTTCGTATCAATTCACAGAGACTGAGGCATCATCACAGGGTCTGTAGCTGTCTCCATTGGGTCCCTACATATATAATATTGCCCCCAATTTACTGTGTTTTTCAGTGTGTGAATGTGTGAGTCTTTGATAGCTATGTATTATCTTGGTCTCACTTTTTTCTATTTGTTTGTCTTTTTTTAATATTCAGTTATTTAGTTGGATATTAATACTCAAATATAAGGCTTAACATGTATCATGTATTATAAGGTGTATTTAAAACACATATGACTTCTGTGATCTTCACAATAAGACTATATACTACATAAAATTATTCATTGTCATTCTGTAAATAAATGAATAATTTCCAAAATCCAGTGCTTTTCAATATACCATAAAATATAGCTAAATGTAGAATTTACATTCGACTTTACATCACATAACAAATCAGAAAACAAATACAAAATGCTAATTATTGAAAAAATATTATCCTGATATTTACATTTTATACTGCAATTGTTTGATGACACTATATAAACTATTTTGGTTTTTACAGATTCTAAAATAGGCAGTGAACATCAAAACTAGAAACATGAATAGTGATATTTAAAATTTATTGTAAGTTATTTGTTTGTCTTTTACAACACCAACATGATAGTTTTCATTTCGTCTTTATAGTTTCGTGTTGTGGGAACTCTTTCAGCCAATAACCTTTAAGATGCCGGCCCACTTTGGGCATGGTCTCATGTAATATAAAGTCAGACGAAAAGAATGTATGACCCCCATTTTTCTGCTGAATTTGGTGCCAGTCACCAGCGCAGTGCAAGCAGAGGACTGCAGATCGCTACCCTTAATGTGAGTTTATCCCTAAATAAATAAACATTTGTTATACTCTATTCTGGGATATTGTGAAACTCTTTGATACTACTTGTTTTGATACTACTTTGATACTACTTGTTTTGATACATTTTGTTTTATTTTATTATTATTTCTTAGAACCCCATTCTTTTCTTATGAGAGACAGAAAGAGAGCAGGTCAGAATGGGAGAGGAGATAGGAAGGAATAGGGAGGAGTAAGGGAGATGGTAATCAGTATATATTATGTGAGAAAAGAATCTTCTCTTAATAGGAGGAAAAATATCTTGAAAATAGGAGACTGCAGAAACGGCTCAGTTGGTAAACTGCATAATGTCCCAGAGTGCATGCTATCCCATAGTGAGAAGCTGAGTTCAATCCCCATATTCACATAAGAGGTGAATGGAAATGTATGGGTATGAACGAGTGACCCTAGCCCAGCTGGATTCCAAATCATTATGTAGTGAAAAATGACCTAGTGTTTTGATGCTCCTACCTTCATCTTCCTTCCAAGTGCTGAGATTGTAAGCTTTCATCTCCATACCTGGTTTATGCAGTAGGAAACAAACCCTGGGTCTCAGATATTCTTGGCAAGCACTCTATCAACTGAGCTACAGTCCCTATATGTAATTTTAGGATCCAATTCCATGCAAAATACTTTCAAGAGAAATGTGAAGAGTAATCTGTAGGCTCTGTTGACCTCCCCCCACATACTTGAATTGCAATGGCTATTCCAGAGCTCTGAGTGGGAGGAGGAGATTTGATGCTCAGCTCACAGAGCTATAACAGATAGTTCTTGCTAAACTCATGTCCCTGTGACATCAGCCAGGCTGGTGACCTTTGGCTATATGTTGATGAATGTGTTCATGGGACTCCCCATAACATTTTCTGAAGCTCCAGATTCCCATTATCTGCTTATCCTACGCTCTATATCTAAAATATACATCTAACATGACATGTCCCAAGTTATGCTCACAGTTGTCTTCCTTTATAATTCCCTTCAGGACAGACTGGGGAGATGGCCCAGTGGGTAAGAACACTCACTGCATGATCAATGAGGACCTGAATTTGAATCCCCACCATTCATATATAAAAAGCATATACCTGTAATCTTAGTCCTGGGATGGGGGTGCTTTCTAGGGCCTGCTAGACATTATCTAAGCTCCAGGATCAGCAAGAGACCCTGATACAAAACAGTAAGGCAGAAACTGTTAGAAAAGGACATTTGGCATCCTCCTTTGGTGACTGGGTGTGCATGTATGTGCACATAAATGCACATACATGCGCACACACATGTACACACATTTTGAAGTTGTTTCTCTTCTCTACACATAATATAGTTAAGCCTAACAATTGCCTAAAACTTAAACACTGTTATTATCTTTCACCTTTTCTTCTCCCTCTGTGCCTTTAATGTATTAGCCAACACCATTAGGAGCTGGTGAGATGGCTTAGTTGTATCCTCAGTTTTGGATTCTTTCTGAATTATTCATACATGTTCCATTATCATTTAGTATTCTGAAGGATGGAATTTCATCTAGTTTTAGGTCTAAGTAAAAGTCCACTGTGTAGTGGCCAGCAAGTTGGCATAGGGATAAAGGCACTTGCCAATGAAAACAAGAACCTTAATTTTATCCTCAAACTAACATGATGGAAGGAAGGAACTGACTTTGTATTCAAGAGTAGTCTTCATGCCAGGCAGTGGTGGTACACGCCTTTAATATGGGCATTGAGGAGGCAGTGGCAGGCAGATCTTTAAGTTCAAGGCCAGCCAGGACAGTGAGTGAGCTCCAGGACAACAA
Source organism: Myodes glareolus (assembly GCF_982192425.1). Lineage (NCBI taxonomy): Eukaryota > Metazoa > Chordata > Mammalia > Rodentia > Cricetidae > Myodes > Myodes glareolus. The sequence continues at coordinate 79,041,781 of NC_142026.1, forward strand.
CAGAGAAACCCTGTCTCAAAAAACCAACTTCCCCCTGGTGTAGGAGGTTCTTCTGTTTATGTGTTGCTTTTACTGGTTAATGAATAAAGAAACTGCTTTGGGCCTGATAGCGTAGAATTTAGGTAGGAGGAGAAGACAGAACTGAATGCTGGGAAGAAGGGCAGAGAGAGAGCTGCCATGGATCCTCCAGAGTCAGACATGCTGAATTGTTTCCAGTAATCCACTGGCAATACACGGATTAATAGAAATGGGTTAAATTAAGATGTAAGATTAGCCAATAAGAAACTAGAGCTAATAGGCTAAGCAGTGTTTTAATGAATACAGTTTCTTTGTGATTATTTTGGATGTAAGCTAGCCTGGTGACCAGGACAAACAAGCCACTTCTCCATGTAACATCACCCCTCAAAAAAGAGTGGTCTTCACTACACCTAATACAGAAATGTTGAACAGATGAACTCTCAGTAATATGGATGTCTGCACAAGATTGTGTACTCTGACATCCCAGCACTGATGGAGGACAGTCTCACAATTTCCTGCCCCTATTTAAAGAACTATAAACAGTTGACTGGGGAGATAGGAAGAGTCTGTTGTTCATGTCAAGGGGGTAACCCTAAATCACTATCCATACAGGCAATGATAACTGGACTCAGTAGACTACACACACATACATGCACAGACACACACACAAATTATAATAAAAGAGGAGGACATGTTTTTGAGAAGAATAAGTGGGAGACATTGAAGGATTGGGGAAGAAAGGGTTGAATATGACTGGATACAATCAAAATACATTGTGCTCATGTATGAAATTTTAAACAAGCAAAGAAAAAAGAGTGGGAGTGGGACTGTAGACATGGATTAAGATTAAGAACACTGGCTGCTCTTCTAGAGGATCAGGTTCAACTCTCAGAATCTACATTGTATTTCATAACCATCTATAACTCCAGTTCTGGGAGATCCAAAGCCGTCTTTTGACTTCAATGGGCACCAGAAATGCCTGATACTTGCAGATATGCATGCAGATAAAATGCCTATATACATAAAATTCAAACATAAATACAAAATAAAACATTTAAAGTAAAAAGAGAGAATTATCTTTACTACTCGTTCAGAGGTGATTAATCCTGAGTTATAAACTAACCAGAAATTTTGCTGAACATTATTTTGGGTGTGTTTTGGAATAAAATGACATTTAAATCAATATACTGAGTTTTCTTGTATGTGAATTTTCTCTTTCTTCTCTTCTTTCTCCTTTCTTTCTCTCTCCTCCCACACAATTAAGGGGGTATTGTGCATATGAAAGTTAGAGGCCAATATTGAATATCTTTATCACATTCCATCTTACTTTTTATATTTTTAAATCAGCATATCATGCGGTAGGTACCATCCCAAAAATTTTAAAACAAAGTATTTTTATGGTTTACCCCACCTCCCCATCACCGCTCCTCTATTCCTCCCTTGTAGTCCTCCTCCAATTTCTTTTTTATCTTCTTTCACAACTAATGTTTATTTTTTGCTCACCAAAATCTCCCCTTATCATATAATATTACTTTATGATGATCTTTTTTATAAATCTTTAGACTCTACCCCCTTGCACTCCTTTTTTGAGGGAGAGGTAGGTTTCAAGGCAGAGTTTCTCTGTGTAGCTTTGAAGCCTGTCCTGATTCTTGCTCTGTAGACCAGGCTGACCTCAGATTCACATAGATCCTTCTGCCTCTGTCTCCCAAGTGCTGGCATTAAAGGCATGTACTATTGTCACCCAGCCCTCTTGCACTTCCTTATAGATACATATCCTACCATAGGCACACCTATGCATACATGTTTATTGTTGTTATGTGCACCACAGAAAGAAAACAGAACCAGCCTAGATATTCACATGCAGAGGATAGGATAACGAAAATATGATACATGTGTACAATGGAATATTATAAGGAAAACTAAAATCATGAAATCATAAGGAAAATGAATGCTCCTGAAAAATATAAAGTGAGGTGTCCCAAACTCATAAAGACCAAAACATTCATCACATACTCTCTTTCATATATGGATCAACCATATCTTTTCAGACAGGATCTCTCACTGAACTGACTTCCTATCAAGCATCAATGATCCAGTTATCTCCATCTCTACCCCTCAACAGCAGCCACATTCAAATCCTCCAAATACTCAGTTCTCAGAGTGCCATAGGGTATTTAGGGGAATAAAACCAATAGGGTGTGTGTGTGTGTGTGTGTGTGTGTGTGTGTGTGTGTGTGTGTGTATAAGAAATGGAATTACAGAAACAGAAAGACAAGCAGAGAGACAGAGATAGATAGATAGACAGATAGACAGACAGACAGACAGACAGACAGAAATTTGTTACTTCAACTTGCTTTAAAATGTTAACAATAGCTTTCTCACCCCGAGAGAACCGAGGATCTCTTGGCACTCCCATTCAGGCACTACAAACTGGGAAGGAGGGTTCCTCAAGAGTAACTGATCCTTTGTAAGGAATAGAACCTGGGAATGCTGGCTCTGCCATCACTGACAGAAGCAGCAGCAATGGGATAACGCTATTCAGCAGTTAAAGGAAAAGCTAAGTCATCAAAAGGCAAGTGATCTTCCTTCTGTCATGCCCCTTTATCTGGGCCTCTACCAAAAGGTAATTAAGACAGTTCTCAGTGGAGGCTTTTCTCTCAGGTCATGCTAATCTGTGGCAAGTTGACCTTAAAACCAACCACCATACTATGTTCACTAATACCAGGGCTAGCATTTTCTTTTGAAAAGCCTGGTCATGGGATCCAGAGACCTGACAATGATAGTTGAGACCACATTTGTGTTGATCATGGCGAGACAAGAAGATGTATCTGTCCATTTGAGAACTTGTATTCCCTCCTGAAAGAAGAAGATTCCTTCTACCTTGACTCTATCTGGGCTCCCATCACTGACTCTCTTGTCACAAGGAAGAGCATTTGCTCTTGAATCCCAGATGTCTAGAACTCCGACACCTAAGGAGATGAAAGAGGATGCTCTTTTCCATCCACACATGGTATGCATGAAGAACAGGTCCTTCCTCTTTTGGTGGTTTCAAACTAATTCTAGGAATAACTTAACCTCAGCAAATACTGAGGCTGACTTTTGTATATTGTTCTATTTTTATTTACCCCCATGAAACTTGCTGCTCATTTAAACACTGTGCAGATGGTAGTCATTTCAAAGTTTCTGTTTGGATAAGCCTTTCACCTTATATGGACTCTAGTCTTGTCACCTCAAGTCTCTGGCAAAGGTTCAGGTACAGATGATTTACAAGACCCTATTTCACCATCACTTTCAGGAGCACATAAACTGCAGCTTTCCCTTTGATGTTTGGTAGCTTTTGTCACAATATGACTTTCTGTTCAACTTCACTTTTGCAACCCCACACTTTTATTTCTTATCCGATAGGACCCATGACTGGCTCTAGTCCTGGGAGGTACAGAATTTTGCTCCTGCTGTGGACTGGTGAATGAACTGAGGAAAAAGGGATGGCGTGGGTGGATGTTGTCACACATGATCCCCGCAGGGGAATGCAGAGCTCCAGGTGCTTGAGTCAGTAATAGTAGCAGGAGTCCTGTTTGTGTACTAATGCCCTGCTTCTTCTACCCAACTTCTTCTATCATTCTACATTTCCTGGTTCTAGAATGGAGACATTTTCTATGATGATCCTGTGATTACGTACAACCCAAATGAAACAGTGAAGACAGAGACCCAGAGGAGATTCTGTCTATTTGGGAGCATCAAGAGCAACAACTACTACCTGATTATCAATGGAGCCAGAAGGGAGGACACAGGAAGCTCTTTCACATTCACAGCTGGCAGAGATACACTTACACAGATAAGAAGTTGAACTTGAGGATAACTGGTGGACTGGGAGCTGAGATAAGGTAGATTGTAGAGATCAAATATTAGAACTGACAGAATGCTGATCTTTCCTCTGCTCTGGTCTTAGGGCAGTCTAACCATAGAGGATAGAAAGTCTGGGAATAGTTTTGTCCCTTTTGGTGTCACAGTAATGGGTCTATCCTCACCTCCTTGAGTCAAATCAGAGATGCAGTCACCAGTCAGATGCAAGGGAATTCAAAATGAGAATGCCTTACAGAGAAAAGATACCAAGCCATGTGCTTAAACATAGGTAAAGGTTATGCATTAACTTAAGCTGTAAAAGCTAGTTAATAATAAGCCTGAGCTAATAGGCCAAACAATTTATAATTAATATAAGTCTCTGTGTGTTTCTTTGGTACTGAATGGCTACAGGACTAGGTGGAGCACAAGCTTTCAGTTATAAATGATGCCCAAACATTGGGAAAATATCCACATAAAGCCTGAGAAAAGCTTAAAAAAAAGAATTCTAGACAGACAAGAATAGAGTCAAGCCCAGCTTCTTGGTAGCTGTCTTTACTCCAATAGGCTCTGCTTTTTTGGTGACAAACAGAGGAGAAGTTTCTTTAAGAAAGATGCCCTGACTCAGTGTTAGGAGCAAAAACCTCACAGCTTTTTTAAGAGGCTCTGCCATCAAACATTTAAATGGTATTTATGAGCAGCCAGTGACATGCTTTTTGATAGTGGCATGGACCTAGAAACTCCACAGAGTTGTGACAATAAATGTGGCTCCTGCCAATACTTCTGCCATGAAGCTAGACTCTCAGGAAGCCAAGAAATGGGGCAGATCCAGCTGCCAAAGCCTCAGATTTAATCCTAGCCATGCAATTTAGCACATTAAAGTCTCATGTGGTCAAAAAACAGATAAAGATATACAGTAAAGACAAAGTCAAACAAAAAACCCAACCCTTTAAATAGTTAACAGTGTGTTTAAAAATATACATAGACTTGGGAGAAAAGGAAAAGGATAGAGAAAGTCCTTTAAAAAAGAAAGAAAACCAGGTATGGTAGTGCACACCTTTATTTCCCAGCATTTAGGAAGCAGAGGCAGGCAGATCTCTGTGACTTCAAGACCAACCTGATCTACAAAGTGAGTTCCAGGACAGCCAAAGATACACAGAGAAACCTTATCTCAAAAACCAAAATTAAAAATAAAAAAGAAGAAATATAGCAAAAAAGCCACATAAAGATGGAAAGTACACAGAAAATTTGGATATTGCATATTACTGTGTTGTCTTTGAATTGTTTGACTGCTGAGAAACGTGCAATAGCTGCTAAAAGACATTTGATTATATATGCTGCTGGATTAACCCAACCTTTAAAAGGTAGGTTTGACTTTAAAATTTAAGTCAAAAGACACTTAAGAGAAGAGGGTTGGGTTTTTGTTTCCATAGGAAATTAGAGGCTGTGAATTAATTCTGAGTTAGGAAAAATAAGGTTTGGTCAAGGAAGATCCCCTGAAAAATCTCCAATGGGGACAGATGGACCAGATGATTCAATGTTTCAGAGCACCTCTGTTGCAGTTTCTTCTGAGTTCTGCATCCAGAACACCTTAAAGACTGCTGACTGAGATGATTCAGCCTCACATAATATTCCAATCAGGACTTGACCATAATCCTAAATTTTATTTGGGTCCTTCCAAAAGGATTATCAGTGCCTCCAATCAGCAATAAGTAGTCTAGAAAACTATTCCCACATTCCCCAACAAATTGGATTATGGATAGTGTATTTGTTTATCAGTTGGTTACAAGTTGTTATGGATAATGATCTGAAAAAAATCTAAACAAAGAAGATTAGATTTAGGGTTCTTGTTTTGAAAAGAAAAAAGAGGTAATGATGTGGGATAATGATCTTGTATACTGTAAAGATTTGTCACTCATAGTGGTTTAATAAATTGTTGATTGGCCATTAGCCAGGCAGGAAATATAGGTGGGGTGATCAGACTAGGAGAATTCTGGGAAAAGGAAAGGCTGAGATGCAGTCACCAGTCAGACGGAGAGGAAGCAAGATATGAATGTGTTACTGAGAATAGGTACCAAGCCAATATGGCTAAACATAGACAAGAATTATGGGTTATTTTACATTGTAAGAACCAGTTAATAATAAGCCTGACCTAATAGGCCAAACAATTGATAAATAATATAAGCCCCTATGTGCTTCTTTGGGACTGAAAGATTGTGGGACAAGGCAGAGCAGAAACTCCCATCTACATACTACAGCTATGTTATGAAATCAGAGACGCTGTTCAGCAACAGAGGCATGAAGAATGAGAATGTGAAGCTAGCCAATTGGCTCAGTGGGTAGAAGCACTTGCTTCCAGTCCTGGTAACCTAAAACCCATCCCTGGGATTATTCTTGAAGATAGAGAGAACTAACTCTTACCAAGTTGTCCTCTGATCTCTCCATCTATGCCATGGCACATTTTTGGCTACCCAACCCCTCCCCCAAAAAAGTAAATAAATAAATGTCATAGTTTCTTTTGAGACAAAGTCTCACTGTGCAATTCTGGCTGACCTGGAACAGACTATGGAGGGATCTAGCTGCCTCTGGCTCCTGAGAGATGGAATTTAAGGGTACACACATTGAGCCAAATGTAATAAATATTTGAAAAGAACACAAAATAAGTTTTCATCTTTAGAAGAGTGGATAAAACTGAAGATTGTCATATTGAATCAAATTCAGTGAGTCTTAAAAGATAAACCCTATGCTTTCTCTTCTTCTTATGTATATAGATATGTAAAATCTTACAAGTGCATATAAAATGAAATCTAAGTGAAATGATCATGGGGGTGCAGGTGCACATGATGGGGACAAGATGAGGAAAGGGAGGAGAAATATCATCTTTGTGTAACGTAGTATCAAGTGCCGTAGGGAAAAATAAAAGTGAAAAGTAGTTGCATGGCTTTAGATTTTTGAAACTGGTCTCCCCGTCCCCCCCCCACATGTGCCTTGAATTCAGTATGTAACTAGTACTATGTAGTCTCCTACAGAAGACACACTTGCCCCTGCCTCCCTAGTCCTAGGATTACAGGCATGATCCACTTTGCTCAGTCCAAGCATTTTTATTTGTTTATGTGTAGGGGTGGCTTTGCCTACAATCTTTGTGCCACATAGATGCATGGGAGCAGATGAGTATGACCTGCCATGTGGATCCTGCAAATTAAACCCGAGGTTTCTGGGAGAGCATGAAGTGCTTGACTATGGAGTCAGTCATCATTTCAGACATTTTTTTAAGGATGAAAGATTTTTTAAAATGTAGGAAATTGGGAAGTGTCCACACTGAAACTTGGCAGTGAGAATAGAGTGCTTGTGTCTAATAGGAAAGAGAAGGGACCAAAGGTCCAGAGCAAACTCAAGTATCTCCTTAACTGGATTCCTGCAAGAAGTCATATTAACCAAAGCCATTACGAGGGCAAAACTTACTAGGCATTGACTGAAGCTGTCTTGTTCTACACTGCCATTGAAAGTGTCAGCCATCCTATCAATCCTACCAGCAAGAAGGACGCACTGATACTCATCACTGCAGAACACTCACATACATTTGCTTTTGGAGGCCACACACTTCAAGAGGCTCCTCCTCCTCCTCCTCCTCCTCCTCCTTCTCCTCTTCTTGCCAAGGGACAGTGCCAGAAGGTATTGCCTCAGGTAAATAGGGACAGATATCAATGGGCCTAAGATTCCCCCACCTGTCAAAATGGCACAAAGAACAACGGCCATATAGTGATCAGTGAGAATTTAACTATTGAGCAGGCAAAATAAGCTCACCAACATTCCAAAAGCACTATAGTCAGTATGAGGATGCAATGACTTTCTTCCTCCAAGTAGATCTGGCCCCACTCAGTACTGTACAATGCAAATTCTGCGTCTCCATTCTCTATGAATTTCCCCGGGTACGTGCTTAATTCAGGCAACGGGCTCAAAATCCAAAATACTGAGAGTGGTAAGTGCCACAATCTTGCCTAAGTGGGACTGCCGGCCGAGGATATAAGGACAAATGGATACTGCTCCCGTTGAACACCCTGTATCCTTATATCACGCTTTTTACTGGCACCAGGCTGTTATAACCCAGTCTTCAGAGACTCAGGACCCACTGCGGGTATCACCCATAGCATGACCTTTGCAGGCTGCTTGAAACCCTACACTGACTGTGTTCTGGCGCCCCCTGGCGTCCAGAGCAGCGCTATCACATCAGATCAAATCAAAGCCCTAACCACCAGTAGCCAGAGACTGCTGTCATAAGACTGAAGTCATAAAGAGCTCCTCAGGCCAGGCCACTGTCCTGCTGTCTCTGCAGCTGCTGGTCAGCTCGCTGCTACTAGTAGAAGCAGCCATGGTGGCTTCCTGTGATCTGGTAATCTTCTAGGTTCCTCCCTAGGGTCTCCATGCTGTCTCCTTTCACCCCTTTTATGGTTTCCTTTGCTTATCAGTTCACTGTGCTCCAACCAAGGGGGTTTTTGTGCCTCAACTTGATAGTTCTCTTATTTAGATACTGAGACACCTCTCTAGGGACCACCTCTGAGAAAGCTCTCTGGGCTTATAACATGACTCCGGCGTTCTGTTTTTCAATTGACTGCCTCCAGAGTAGGAGATACTAAATGGTACCCAAGACTCTGAGTACCGGGGTTGCCCTAGACTCCCTTTCACAGGGACACAAAGAAATTTACTTTTCATGTCTTGATTTGCCCTCATGCTCTTTCCATGAAAGAAATCCACAGAGAAGTCCAGGAGTCTGTGGGATCTCAGCAAGCAGCCCAACGGAGACTTTGGTCTCACTTTGGTTTATCTCAGGATGCACGTAGATACCGAACAAAAAATCTTCCAGAACTGAAGAGACATAACCGCAATAAAATGAACACTATTTCCTCCACTATTTTCTAATATGAAAAACCCTGGTCACTTTGGGTGCAGATGAAGAGGTGGAGAGTGGAGATTAGGAGACGGGGAGAAACTGAGGAGCATTTAGTTGAGTGAAAGTGGAAAAAGTGGGGTGAGCCGTCACCTTCAGGCTCTGCCCTCTGACCTAATGTTGGTGGTTTTCTGAGGGACAAGCAACTTTATTATACAGTTCATACCTTGCCTACGGCCCTCTTAGCTGCCTGAAGAGCTAGGGAAGGAGGTGGAGAAAAGAGGACTGAGAAGTGCCACTTTGGGTTGCAGGGATGAACAAGGCCCAAGTTGAATCTCAGTTGGAAACTGCCCAGGTGGAGGCCAGGAGAGGGCTGGATGACTAACTCAGTTCATGCACCCTGTCCTGAACCCTGAGCAGCCAGCAAATGAGAATGTCAGGTTGCCTGGCTCAGACATACTTGGTAGCGGTTCCTGGGACTAATTGCTATCCTCCATCTCCAGGGCCACTTCCTTCTCAAGAGGAGCAGAGACCAGTGGGCTCTCCTCAAGGTGCTCAGAGCAGATATATGTGGCCACACCTGCCCTGTAAAATATCCATACTATCCATCTCACCATCCCAGGAGACAAAGTCAGCTCAGGAGGACCCCAACCTGCCCAAACTCCCGTGGGGCAGTAATGCACACCATGTGACATGGGGTTCTGGGTTTCCATCCTGTGCTCCCACCTGTCTCCTGAAGTGCTGCTTTAACAGAGACAAGAAATTCAAATGTCACTAAGCAGCTAGCTCTAAGGTGCTGGTGGAAAGGCCCTGAAGCAAGGAGCTGGGAGTGCAGGAGTGGAGGATCTGCAGCCTCACCTATGGAGCATGGAGCAAGGAGTTGGCACATCTGCTATAGATGCATTATGGCTAGCAAATCCTCCTCACCCTTAGAGAAGTACTTCTGGAAGTTCTGCTGCGGTAACCACTTCTACCGCTGCAGTGGGTCCAAGGGCAGGGAACAAAGGACAACCTGAACATAACTCAGAAGATGGCCCAAAGTTCCAGAACCGTCCTTACATTTCCTGTCCTTCACGTCTGGACATCCCTCATATGAGAGTTCATTTGCAGCTGCGCCCAGGTCACTTTGTTGTGCACAGAGATGACTGCTTGCCTAGGGATGACTACACTTTGACAGAGAGATCTGGAATGTACAGCAGATTAACCTAGCTCTTATCTTTATACCATGTCCCTGTCCTAGCCCTAGTCCTGACAGTCCCCGCTCCTGTTGCTTGTATTTGTTAGCTCCAGTTGTAGGCTGTCTGAGATCTACAATATCTGCTTCTTTTTCTGTTTCACATCTGCCTCCAGTGGACAGAGCGAATGCTCTGAGGATACCCTGTATGCCACTGGGATCCAAATCAGGACAGACTCTTCACCATGAGGCTGTGTGGGAGAGATTTTCTGGGATCTGATCACTATCTTCTTTGGAGCTATTGTCTCTCCCTCTGACTTTCTTAGATAATATGGCTTCCTAGGCATGACCCTGTGATTTCTCGAGAGAAATTATTTACTCCCTCCCCAGCATTCTGCCCAAGCCCTAGTCCTTCTACATAACCTCCCACTCCCAGGCCACTTTCTGAATTTCATAATATTTGGGACTTCCCAGGAATAACATTCACACTATTGCACAGTGGGGAGTGTTTGTGTGTTTCAGACTGAAGGTGAACAAGAACACAGCCATTTTCACAGTGTTCTGAGCCCACAGCAGCAATTAAGGTACTTCATTATAATAATAATGTATATAATAAGTATAATAATAATGTATAATAATAAGTATAATAATGCTTCATGAGTTTCTTTGTCTGTTTTTTTTAAAAAAAGATTTATTTATTTATTTATTGTGTATACAGTGTTCTGCCTGCACACCAGAAGAGGGAACCAGATCTCATTATAGATGATTGTGAGATGCCATATGGTTGCTGGGAATTGAAGTCAGAACCTCTGAAAGAGCAGCTAGTGCTCTCAATCTCTGAGCCATCTCTCTAGCCCGATCCTACATCTTTTACTAACTTCACAATTGTTATGCCACAAAGACTTTCCATATAACTCTAACTGAGCTTGTGAGCATGCAAATGGCCAGGCTCCTACTCCTCTGTGCTGAGTGCTCCTTTTGTTCTGCCTGCAGCAGAGCACATTTTACCTAACTGCTCAATGGAGCAAGACCAGTCATGTGTGAGACTGTCCTTCAGACAGGTAGGTTGAGAAGGCCTTGCGGGGTGGCTCAGCCCTTTCCCACAGCTCCTTAAATGCACAGGCAGACCGGGCCTGAGAGGAAAGATGCTGTATGACAAGTGAAGTGAGGATCACTGACTTGATGGGGCCGAGGTGACATTCAGACACAGCCAACCTCAATACCCAGGTTCTTTGTACCTGCTTAATAAATCCCTGGTGGTTCTCTGGGATTGGAACCCCTGATCACATGAAGTCTGCTGCATGTGACACTAGGAGGAAGAGGCAAAAGGAAAGACATTTTTCAGCAGAAGGCAGGATGATCACACTGCTTCTGCTTATTCCTGTGGGAGGCTCCCATGAGAGAAAGGTAGACAGTGCCTGTGGTACCTGTCTAGAGGAAGGGGTGTCCCCATGTCTCTCAGGGTTCCCTGTGCATACTGATTTTTCTCTCTTGGTGTTCCCCATCTACCCACAATGCTTGCCATGTGAGTGTCAAGGACTGTCACCAGGCTCTTAGTGAGCTTCTCCTGATGACGTCTGTGGGGCAGAAGCAGTCAGGAGCCATCCCTGCTCGGTCACAGAGAATAGACAGACCCTGACAACCTGCCCCTGAGAGCTAATTCTTTCAGTCTGGTGTCCTCCAGTCCCAGGCAAAAGTTATTGAAAAGTGGTAGGAACAAAGACACCCCATCCCACTCACACACTCAATCCCTGTGAAAGATTAAAACATTTTCTATTGCATATATTTACTGATGAGGGGTTTTTGCTTTGCTTTGTTTTTGTTTCCAGTTTTGTTCTTTTGAGCAAGGATCTCTGATGACCAGGTTTCCCACACCTTGAACTTTTCATCCTCCCAACTCCAGAGTCTTGAAATGAGAGACATGCACCACTATGGGCAATTTATGTGGCATTGCAGATGGAAACTTGGGCTTCAGTCATCTTAGATAAGCTCTCTACTAACTGAGCTACAGCATCAGGCATTTTATTTCTTCATCCCAGTCTACTCTGCATCTCATGTAGTTCCCAAAGATTACCTTGAAATCCCATCCTGCTGTCTCCATCTACAG